>NC_053026.1:533360812-533420642 GCF_003073215.2 Triticum urartu | reverse complement strand
CCAAGCCGTCCATCAAGCCATCTCCGAAATCCGATTCCATCTTCGTGCCGCCTGACCCCGATGCGGCCAGGTCCGGCTCGAAGAATCAAGTAGCCGACCCCAAGACCCCCGTAGCCAGCCCGGCGACTGCGGTAGCCGGCTCGGGGACTGCGGTAGCCGGCTCGGGGACTGCGGTAGCCGGCCCGGGGACCGCAGTAGCCGGCCCGGGGACTGCACCAGCACTACAGCCGGCGGCTGACTCCAGCACCTCACCGCCCAGCCCGCCCACCCTGGTGGCAGTAGCCACTTTGGTAGTAGAAGAAGTCGCGGCCCCGTCATGGGCTCAGTCCATCCTCAACTTCCTAGTAAACCAAGACCTGCCGGCTGACGAAACAGAAGCAAGACAAGTCCAGCGCCGAGCCGGAGCATACACAATCGTCAACATAGAACTACTCAAGCGCAGCGTCACCGGAGTCCTCCAGCGATGCGTCGAGCAAGAGAAGGGCATTGCAATCCTCGCAGACATTCACCAAGGAGAGTGCGGCCACCATGCGGCCTCAAGATCACTTGTCGCCAAAGCCTTCCGCCATGGTTTCTTCTAGCCGACTGCGTTGGACGACCCCAAAGAATTAGTCAAGCATTGCAAGGGATGCCAGCTCTTCAGCTCCAAGCAACACATGCCGGCTTCGGCACTCAAGACCATTCCCCTCACTTGGCCCTTTGCTGTTTGGGGACTGGACATGGTGGGCCCATTCAAGACGGCGTGCGGTGGCATGACGCATTTGCTCGTCGCCGTGGACAAATTCACCAAGTGAGTTGAGGCGAAGCTGATCAAGAAGCTGAATGGGCAGACTGCCGTGACGTTCATCGTGGACATAACAACTCGGTACGGCGTGGCGCACAGCATCATCACCGACAATGGCACGAATTTCGCCAAAGGAGCCTTGGCACGTTTCTGCGCAGCCCAAGGTATCCGGCTGGACTTAGCATCCGTCGCCCACCCGCAGTCAAACGGCCAGGTCGAGCGAGCCAACGGCCTCATCCTCTCCGGCATCAAGCCCCGACTGGTTGTACCTCTGGAGCGCTCAGCCGGCTGTTGGCTCGATGAGCTGCCGGCTGTCCTCTGGAGTCTGCGCACTACACCAAACAAGTCAACCGGCTTCACCTCCTTCTTCCTTGTGTATGGTGCCGAGGCGGTCATCCCAACTGACATCGAGTTCGACTCGCCTCGAGTAACCATGTACACTGAAGCGGAGGCCAAGGAAGCACGAGAAGACGGCGTCGACCTGCTGGAAGAAAGCCGGCTGTTAGCTCTCAGCCGGTCTGTAATTTACCAGCAGGGTTTGCGCCGCTACCACAGCCGGAAGGTCAGGCCAAGATCTTTCCAAGAGGGCGACCTTGTGCTCCGGCTGATTCAGCGAACAGCCGGCCAGCACAAGCTCTCAGCCCCTTGGGAAGGCCCTTTCGTCATCAGCAGAGCTCTAGGCAACGACTCCTACTACCTGATCGACGCACATAAGCCGAAGGCACGCAAGAGAGACGACTCCGGCAAGGAGTCGGAACGGCCATGGAACGCCAACCTCCTTCGGAGATTTTATAGTTGAAAGGCAGTATGTATCACGCTAACCTTTGTATTAAGTACAAGACAATAGGCTCCCCGAGGAGGGCTCGGGGACTGCCATCCCTTATTTATGAATGAAAATATCATGCTTGTCGTATCATTTACTTATTCCGTCCGGCACCGAGCCCGACTAGTCGGCTCGGGGACTGGCCGACTGAAGTTATATTAGAAGCCCTACCCGCAGTCAGACAAGTAGTGTGCGGCTCTCAAGCCTTCCCTTGCCAAAAGTCGCAGTTCGAAGAATCGGCTGTCCGGCTGGCAAGGGTTAAAGGTAGGAACGACCGCCCACACGAAAAACGGCTAGGGACTAACGGACTAATATAACAAAGCCGGTTTTTCCCACACCGCCGACCGGCTACCAGAGTAGCCGGCCGGCCGGTTTCCATTCACTTTACTTTAAATCCAAGAAAGCTTAAGTACTTGCCTCCCCAAAGAGGGAAGGCGGCAAAGGAAAAAGCCTAAGGATAAACAAGCATACGCGAATGGAAACCAAACATGCACATGATAATATTTACACAAAAAGACCTCCTAGAGGCCAGCATTCAACATAGTTTGGATACACCCCCAGTGGGTGGAACTGCGAAACTTAACAAAAGATTGTTCAAAGACAACAAAGCAGGAAAGATAAAGACGGCAGGTCAAGCTGGCGGAGCGGCCGACTGGTTGGCGGAGACGGTCGCGCCGGCTGAAGGAGCGGCCGGCTGACGAACTTCGGCCTGGTCGCCGCCTCCCACAGAGGGCGCGCTTCCACGCGCCTCGTTGCTGGAGGCACGGTCGGCCTGAGGTCGGCTGGTTGTTCCACCAGCCGGCTCGACGTCTCCGCCGTCGTCGTCTTCGTCTTCTTCGCCCTCGTCGCTAGAGGCGATCTCCTCCGCCGAGTCCTCGCCCACCGCCGGGTTCAGCCCGAACCACTCCTCCGGCTGCGCGACACCGTCATCGTCGATTTCGGGTGCGAAAACGCTGATGTCGGTGCACTCGGCGATCGTTGAAGCCCGCTGGGCGATAGCCGGCCTCACCGCCTCCAGCTCCGCGTCGGCCTCCATCCGCCAAGTGCGCAGCTGGTCCAGGCTCAGCCCTGGGTACCAAGCCCGGACGAACTCCAACGCCCGCCCGGCTCCGAGGCGGGCCGCTGACGCTTTTCAAGCTTCGAAGCGACCAACTGCGACTTCCAGCCAGTCGGTAGTTCGGCTCGGAAGTGCGAGGATGTCTCACCCGGGCAGAGGGCGGCCAGCACTTGCGCCCCGGCACGTTGGAGCCGGCGAAGCATCCGATGAGCCGGCTGCAACCTTGCCTGGACAGCCAGAGCTGCTCCTCAAGGGTCCGGTTTGCATCCGGCGCGATGTCGGCCCCCGCTTGCCGGCGCGCCTCGCGATGGGCCTCAATGCTATTGGGCGGCGAAAGGCGGAGTAGCCTGGGAAGTAATCTGCAAGAAACAACAAGCAAAGAGCTCAGATAAGTCAAAAAACCCAAGCGGCAAGTGGCAGGAGAGGGCCGAGGAAGGCAGCTTACCGTCGATCAGTCTTCGATCCGGCCGAAGCCTTCGTCCAGGCCTCGCCGGGTCTCAGACCAAGGTCGCCCGCCGCCATCTCATACTCCGCCATCAAAGCGTCTTCGCTTCCCGCGCCGCCTGCAGGGCCGCTTTGTGGCTTTCCTCTTGATCGGCCAGCTTCTTGGCCAGGCGATCCCGTTCCTGGGCCAAGGCAGTGCACTCCGGCCTCTTTGGCGTAAGGGCGGCCTCGCTTCGCCAAGCTCCTTCCTCAAGTCGGCGTTGGCCCTGAAGGACAAAGAAAGAAAAAGAAGAATAAGAAAGAGTCGTCAAGAAAGATTCGACCCGACTGCGCAGCAGTCGGCCCGAATCTCGGGGACTACACCCAGTGGGTGCGCTGACGCGCCCCCCACAGGAGATAAACCAAACCAAGTACTTACTTCGGCTGTCGGCCAGGTCGTCGGTCCGCCGGCTCAACTCTCGAGCCTGGGAGTCGAGGCGGTAGCACGAAGGTTGTGGTATTCCTGAAAGTTTAGAAAGAAAGCAAAGTAAGGTGGCCGTCGAGAAAGATCCGACCTGACTGTGCAGCAGTCGGCCCGGATCTCGGGGACTACACCCAGTGGGTGCGCTGACGCGCCCCCACGGAAGAAATCAAGAAAACAAAGCAGCTAAGAGCGAAGGACTCACCCGGATAGTGGTTCGCGTCGACAAGAACTCTTGGTTGAGCTGTTGCAGCAAAGCGGCTTGAGCTGTAGCCGGCTCCGGACCCCTTGAGCCACCGCATCCAGCTCGCTGGTCCCCCCGCTGGGAGTCCACTCGGACACGGCGGTGCTGGCCGCCTCCAGATCTCCAGCCGGCTGGCCTGCGCCCGCGGCTCGGCGCAACTCCGGCGGAGCAGCGCCTCCTCCAGCACGCCGGCCCGTCGCCAGCTGCACCTTGAGGCCGGCCCTGCTCTCTGGCTCACCTCCGGCCGACTCCTCCGACGCCGCTGACGATTGACCGCCTTGGCCCGCTCCGGTTGGCGCCGCAGGCGGCGCTCTCCCGGCCAAGGCCACAGGCTCCTCCTCCCTCTCCAACAGCAGCGGGTCCTGGATGATCTCCTCCGCCAAGGGCAACGGGGTGTCGGGGGCCACGGCTCGAAGAGGAACGGCGAGCAGCGGAGGCTGGCTGCGCGAGCTTTCCGCCTCCGTCTCTGCGGGAGCCGCCTCCCTCTGGGCCTTGGCTACCGCTTCAGCCTGCCCCTTTGCCGCCTGGGCGGCCGCCTTCTCCGCCGCCTCGCGCTCTCCCGCGCTTCGCGGGCGTTCCGCTCTGTGGCCTCCCTAAGATCGGCGCGGGGGTCCACGCGGCGGGAGCTCGAAGACCCTCCAGCCGGCCCCACGACGGAGCCGCCCGGGCCCCGCTCAAGAGAAAGCGGCGCCCTGTCCAGCAAGCGAAGGAAAGTTAAGAAGACATTCGAAGAAAAGAGAACAACGACGAGACTGCGGCAAGCAATTAAAGACTTACGCCGAGACCGCCTGGGGCTGTTTCACGCCTTGCGGAAGCGGGCCGCCTTCGCGGCCGCCTCTTCTCGCTTCGTCGCCGGCGGAGGTTTGGACTTCTTCGGCCGACTGCCGAAGAGGCCTAGAGCGGCCCGACGCTTCTGCGCGCCGCCGGCAGCCGGCGCGACGGACGAGCCCGCGCCCTGTTGGTCGGCCGCCGGCTGGCGACGCGGAGCGACTTCGGCTTCAATCGTCCGGCCAGTCCTCGAAGCTCGCGGTGAACCTTGAGCCTCCGGGCTCGGCACTGTCCCCCACGACGGCGTCTTCCATGGCAGCCGCCCCCAAGTCCGGGTCGTCAACATCATCCACCGTGCGGTCGGGGGCGTACTGGCGTTCGATCCCTGCCGCCCCGGCCGGCGGCGGAAGAAGAGGGTTCTGCACAGAGAACCGGCTGGTCAGAAGCCGGCCGTCACGAAGCCGGCTGACGACGAAAAAGAAGATAAAGAGAGAAACTTACCACGGGTGGAGGATTTGCGCGAGAATACGGCGCCTTGCCGTACTGCCAGTCCCCGCTGAGCTTGCAATTGGCGATGTAGTTGACCATAAGCGCCACCTCCGCGTGGGGCATCTCCCATGTGCTCAGCCGGCTTGGGTCGAACGCGGCCGCTCATCTGACACATCATGTGGGGCCGGCTCTGGAGAGGAAGGATCCGGCGCTCCACGAAGGCGGCCACCAAGTCGGCCCCGCGCAGGCCTTCCGACTGAATGAGCACCCGAAGCTGGGAGATGGCGGCGTTCCCGGTCGGAGACAACGACCGGGATCGGAAGCTCCACGAGGGCTGCCTCCCAGCCGGCGGGCCGGCTACGTAAGCCGGCAAGTTGATGTAGTCTTCTTGCTCGGCGACGTTCTTCACATAGAAGTAAGATCTCTGCCAGACCTTCACCGACTGGATCAGGGGGATGGGCGGGAATGGATTGCTCTCGCTCGCCCTCCTCATGGCGATGAAGGCTCCGCAGGGGGCGGGCACGCCGCGATGACCGTGCCGAGCTTGCTCTGGAAGAATTCTCCCCAGAGCTCCAGCGTGGGGAGCAGCCCCAAGAAGCCTTCGCAGAAGGAGACGAAGGCCGACAGCAGCATCACCGCATTGGGCGTGAGGTGATGCGGCTGGAGGTTGTAGGAGTCGAGGAAGGAACGAAGAAACCCGCTCGCCGGGAGGCCGAAGCCGCGCAGGCAGTGCGAGCGGAAGACGACCTGCTCGCCCTCCTCCGGCGCTGGCGAGATCTCCCTCTCGGGCGCCAGACGGACCTGAACGCAGTCGGCGCCGGGCAGGCGCCGGGTCTAGCGAAGGAACTCCACGTGATCCTCGTGGACGTTGGAGCCGTCCCAGGAGCTTGACAGTGTCATGGCGACGAGGTGGCGTGGAGACGCGACGGCGTTGAGAAGGAGGCTGCGGCGGCAGCGAGAGAAAGGAGACGAGGGCTAGGAGGGACGGAGTGGGAGGGAGCGCGCGAACCTCTGTCGCTCCCTCTCCTCCCCCTACTTATAGGCTCACGTGACGGAGTCGAGGAGGCGTGGCGTGGGGAAAAGTGGGGGTCGATCGTGCCCACTTCCCACGCCCCACGATTACCGATCCTTAATGACGAGGTGAAACTGCCTTGAGAAGGCGAGCGGCCCTGTGGGCCACGGGAGATCCGCGCCCGGAACGAGGCTCGCGAGTGGCGGGCCCGGGCCTGCGGCGGCGTCCCATCGCGCGCGTGCGCTCGCAGGATCCTGCTGCCACGTGGCCGCGAGAGGGCCCGGGGTCGGCACGCAGGCCCCCTCTCCTCCCGCCTACGCGGGGTCATCTGAAGTTGGCGTACGCCCGCAAAGCCAGCTCTTCAGGATAGGAAGCTGACCAAGCTTCTCGCCCCCTTGTTCGCCTCGGAGCTCGATCAGCTCGGGGACTACTGTCGGAGTAAATGGCCATGGGTAGCCTAGCGGCTTCCCCTGGCACTTCTGCAAAAACTATGAGCCAGCCCAGCTCTCAAGAATCCAAGACATAGGGCCACCTTCCCCCCGCCGGCTGCGATCCAGGCCGGCTTTGGGAAGGCGGTCCGACTTTAACCCTCATGGAGGGCCGACTCCAAGACGCCGGCTACGGAGAAGGCCGACTCCTTCGAGCCGGCTCCCCGCAAAGTAGTCAACACCGTACCCACAAAGTTTGCACCCACCTAACGGTGGTACGACGGGGCATGGCTATAGAAGAGCCTGCCACCCTCGAATCCCGGGCACGCCTGGCACAGTGCGCCGTACGGGGTAGGCATGACCCGTCCGGCGCAGCACTGTTGCCATGTTGACCCTGGCTCACCCACGACGGGCCGCCAGTGGCCCACAGGCGGTGGGCCCCTTTAGAGCAGAGAGACGGCCGAAGGCGGCCACGCATCCAACCAGCCGGCCCAAGACGGAGCCGGCTCCCCGCAGCCGGCCGCCGCTTCCCTCGAAAGGAGGACGCCCCATTAAGGAGACAAGACGCGGTAAGGCTACAGCGATCGTCCGACAGGCGGCGGTACTGTAACCGCGCTTACCACGATGAAGCTCACGTCAACAAGATGAAGCCACAGTGACCAGCCGCTGACCAGGATTGGGGCCCGCTTGCTGACCAAGGAGCTGGCAGCCGGCGGGACCCACCAGTCGGCGGGCCCCAGCAGCCGGTGCAGGAGCCGGCGAGCAGTCACAGACGGCTGGGCCCCGCGCCAGCCGGATTACCATTGTACCCCCGGGGTGTAGGCCTATATAAACCCCCCGGAGCACCCATGCAAAGGGTTGGACCCCCTGCTAGTTCTAGATACCATACAAGGAGAAGAAGCAGGCTAGCCGTGCCCTTTCTTCCTCCCCCCCCCAAAAGCAGCTCAAGGAGCGTTGTGTAGCTACGTGATTCATCTAGTGAGCATGCGGAGACCCCGCAGAGCAGCAGTAGGGGTGTTATCTCCTTGGAGAGCCCCGAAGCTGGGTAGATCCTCCGGCGTGCACTGTCTCGCCTCATCCCGCTTCCAGGCACCGGCGACGTCTTACTGGTCCCACAAAGATAGCCACCTGTTGGCATATGTCGCACCTACCACCTGACAGACGGCCAGAGGGTGCGGGAGCCACCGGGGAGGTGCGGGGAGGCGTGGAACGGGTGGATCCGGTCGTGAGGGCCCCAGATCCGGTCATGGCGCGGGCGGAGGAGGTCGGCGGGGGCCATGGCAGGTGCGGCGGCGCGCTCGCCGGCCGGAGCGGCCTGCCGGCGTCGAGGGGCGGCGAGCCCGAGCCGGTAGCAGGGCTTCGCGCGGGGAGGCGCGGTGGTGGCGGCGATTGGCGGTGGAGCGCGGCGCGCAGGGCGGCGCGAGCGGGCGGCTTGCCGGCGGAAGACACAGTCGCCGGCGAGGAACGGCGGAGGCGGCGGCCGGCGACGGAGGCATGTGGCGGCGGGGCGACGGAGCAGGTGCGGGCCGGGCGGCACGCAGATCTGGGCCCGCGCGGGCCCCGGATGGGCTCCCCGGGCCGGCGCGGTGGGGAGGAGTGAGAGAAGGCGGCGCGGGGTGACGTGTCGCGCCCGGATTGGTTGGCCACGGCGGCGGGGCTAATGTGGCATGATGTGATTCGCCGGAGTGAGGTGGAACGGTGGATATGTCCAGCCGGTGAGGATGCGTCCGGTGGCGCGCGGAGGAGGAGGTTAGGGTTTCATCTGCGCGAATTTTGGAGGGGATCACATATATATAGGTAGAGGGAGCTAGGAGAGTCCAAATGAGGTGTGGTTTGCGTCCACGCGATCGTGATCGAACGGCCTAGGTGATGGAAGGGGTTTAGGTGGATTTTGGGCCACTTCAGAGGGGTGTTAGGCTGCAACACACACAAGGCCTTTTCGTCCCTCGGTTAACCGTTGGAGTATCAAACGAAGTCCAAATGGCACGAAACTTGACAGGCGGTCTACCGGTAGTAAACCAAGGCCGCATGACAAGTCTCGGTTCAATCCGAAAACGTTTAACACCCGCACACGAAAAGAGGTAGAGAGGGACACTGGAGGACATAGGAGCGCCGGAATGCAAAACGGACAACGGGGAAAATGCTCGGATGCATGAGACAAACATGTATGCAAATGAAATGCACATGATGACATGATATGTGATGCATGACACGCAAGCAAAGATAAGGAAACAACAGCGAATAACTGGAAGACACCTGGCACATCGGTCTCGTGGCGTTACACGCCACCCCAGGGACATCACCGCACGGACATCACCGGCCTCGCCCTGTTTCAAGAAATGTTCAGAACAAATTTGTTAGACTCGATCAATTCTGAAGAAACCACTTCGTCGTCAGACACATACATACATACATACAGGATGCAAAAGAAGAAGAAACAGAGCAGGGACCTGGTCGATCATAAGATAGTGTTCATATCGTTAGGAAGAAATAGGCCATTGTATAGCTCACATAAACAGATCTGCTACTATGCACAACACGAGCACCCACTTGCACTTGGTATATTTCTGTATCTAGGACACCCAGCACTTAGAACACTTGGGCTAGCCTAATGTATAGACGTGTTTGCAATAGGAGGCAATGGAACTGAAACACAAGTAGCACATGAACAAATAGCGAAAGAAATAGAAGGACGACCTTGTGTGGTGGCCGGGGTGGACGAGGGTGTCCTCCTGGTCAGCTCAGGCATCCTCTTGCACCAAATCAAACAGAAAAATGTTGAAGCATGTCGAATAACTAAGCGCACATGTATATATATAATATAGAAGCACCAGAAGCACATATATATCCTATTTCTTCCACAAAGTGTGTATATAGATAGGTCAGATTTTTGAATGCATTGTTGTTGTAAAAAACAAATATGTTGTTGAGGAATTTGACTAGATTTTAGATATGTTAAGCAGAGGCAAGAGTATTCCCTCAATCAATCAACCTGCTACAATAGTACTAACTATACTAGACAGGGACGAATTTGACAAGAGAAAGCATTGTGGTATCAAACTGAAACACGATTCAGTCGCAAAACAACCACCAACCTTACTTAGTACGTGAGCATCAAGGACACACACATCATACAGGTGCAAATATGATATGAGCTTTTAAGGGCCACAACAGAAACTAGGCTACAACATAGCAGTGATAGAAAAAACCTCACAGTAAAGTCGAGAGGGATCAACCTTGTGTGGGGAGACAATTTCCTCCTCCTCATGCATGTCGACCAAAGAGGGTTCCTGCTCCATCCAAATAGAACAAAGAAATAAAGATGGGTCACAGAAAGAGCTAGCAACTATTCTTACAGAACAAACTGCAGCTGTAATGCAGCTGTAATATTCAGATATAAGCAGCTTCACATGTAAACCTATATTTCAATTCATAGCCTTTTCGGATAATTGTTGGTGGGTTTTGGTCAAGGAAACTTTGGACTTGGAGATGAAGTACCTGAACATAGTTTTTTCTTCTCAACCGTCAAGCTGCGAAGCAGTCTAATTTTGTGAGCGCTGAAGGAGAGATCATCCAAAACAGTCGCATCGTCGTTGGCTCGTATGAGCCTGAACTTTTCCTGGAAGCATGACACATGAAAAAATCATCTTCTGTGAATGACAAATGTGACTGGCGTCAGCTGATATCACAGGAGACCTACACTTTATGATGTTCTAGATGGACAATTGCACTAAAAAACTGCCTATACCAGACTCTAGATTGACCCTCAAGGCCTTAAGTAGTCAACAATTACATGTCTGAAGAAATAATGCTCGTGCTTGGGGTCATTGTTTAGAGGAGATCCCTTCAGACTCCAGGGCGTCTGACAAAGACCAATATGGTTTTTCTGCAGACTCCAGGAAGAAATAAGGCACTGTACTAGCGCGACATCAAAACAGTAGTGATTTTGCTTCTCTGCTACAAACTGGATTTTCAATTAGCAGGCGCATCTGAATTCGTGGACCTCCTGACGGGCTAGCATCGACACCTGTATGAAAGTTACAGCTTCACAAATCACCCCGAGCAGAGCATGCTTGCCAGTGCAGTACGTGTAGCATTATACTGTACTAGCAGCACCTACCGAGCTAGGACGTTGCAAAGTCGTAAGGAAGGAGGAACATGGAGCTCAGCAAGGCGAGCAAGGGAAGCAGTAAGTAGGACATGAACCAACCTGCGAGGGGTGGGGCGTGAGGGCGGTGCGGAGGAGGGTCTGCTCCAGCGCGATGTGGACGAAGCTCCACTGGCTGCTCCTTGAGGACGTCCCAGTCCACGGCCCGGCCTCGGCGCAAGGCGGCGACCCAGAGCACGATGTACCACCAGCGGCCGTCGGTGCTCATGTCACCCTTGTGGACGTTGAGGGCCGAAGAGGACGACGAGGTGGCAGAGGTCGCAGCCCAGGAGCGCCTGGTGGGAGAGCGGTGGGAGATCCATCGTCGGGCGGGCGGCCAACCGGAGAGCCGGCGCGGAGCTGACCAAACGGAACCCTAGCGCGTCGGCCGACCTGCTCGACTCGATCTGGGGCATAGGGTAGGGAGAGATGGTGAGGGAAGGGAGGGACGAGGTCGGCGGCGGTGGTGAGGAGGGCTGCGAGGTCGGCGGTGGCTGGGAGCGGCAGGGCGAGGACTGGATCGGGGAAAGGAGGCCGGGGAGAGGACTGGATCGAGGGAGGAGGTGGCGGCGGCTGCGAGGAGAGGAGGGGTGCGATGGGGGGAGTGGATGGGATCTGACCTAGGGTTTGGGCTGCGGGTGGGGGTATCTCTTTTTCATTTTTTTTTTCTTTTTTTCTGTAGATAGATGGATGGATGGATGTGGGATGGAGAGATGGATGGATGGATGGATGGGCGCCATGTCATCGATCCGTGGGAAGAGTCCTGATTGGTTCGAAAAACCAGTGATTTAAAAAAGTGTCTTAGTACTAAAAATAGAGGAATTTTGTGAAGTAGCTATCAAAAATATTTTGCAAAATGGCACCACACAAATTTTCACTAGAGTTAGACCACATTTTATGGATAAGGACAATTTCTATGCATTTCTGATCTTTCTAGCTATTTTTAATCATTTTCCGAGTGCCCAAATTGACTTTTTTTTCTAAAGGACCTACCATATATTTGTTGCAAAATTGTACCAAATCAATTTTCTAAAATACTAGGACATATTTAATGCACAATTGACCATATGATTGAGTATCAAAAATTTGATCCACCTCTCATAAAAAAGACAAATTTCCGCTCATTCAGCAGGAAGCGGGTCAAATTTGAATTGTAGCTGCCTTGTAGTTTGCTCAAGCGGGTCAAATTTGAATTGTAGCTGCCTTGTAGTTTGCTCTTTATTTTTTCCAAAAATCTTTTCTAGGTACATAAGTATCTATTTTATCAGAGAAACACCAAAAAAATTCCAAGATTCGACCACTAGCTAGGAACGGTCATTCCCGCCGTTTTGACCGCATTTTGAACGGGTATAAAAAATTCAAAAAAATCAAAAAATTGGAAAACCTTCGCATTGTGTCATTATATGTGACCATGTTACCAGGAAAAATAGTAAACTTGTAATACGGCAATTCTTTTAAAAAACTGTTCTCAGAAACGAGCTATCATGTGTGGAGATCAATGACTTTCAAGCCAAATGATCAATCTTATGGCCACATTCATGGCATAGTTTGTTCAAATGATCTCATATTGTGCACAAGGGTGCACATTGGAATGGCAAACAATATTGACTAAGGAAGTTTTAATTTTCTTTGGACGAAAAACCATTTTCCATTTTTTGAGTGCCCAAAAGGAGGTTTTTTTGTGAAGGACCTCCAAAATAATTGTTGCAAAATTGGACCAAATCATTTTGATAGAATACTAGGACATATTTAATGCACAATTGACAAAATGGTTGGGTGTAAAAAGTTATGATCCAACTCTCGTGAAAAAGACAAATTTCCGTCGATTCAGTTGGAAGCGGGTCAAATTTGAACTGCAGGTGCCTCATAGTTTGCTCTTTATTTTTTCCAAAATTCATTTCTAGGTACATAAGTATCAATTTAATCAGAGAAACACCAAAAAATTCCAAGATTCAACCACTAGCTAGGAACAGTCATTCCCGCCATTTTGACCGCATTTTGAAACGGGCATAAAAAATTCAAAAAAATCAAAAAATTGGGAAACCTTCACATTGTGTCATTATATGTGGCCAAGTTCCTAGGAAAAATAACAAACTTGTAATACGGCAATTATTTAAAAAAATATTCTCAGAAACGAGCTATCACGTGTGGAGATCAATGGCTTTCAAGCCAAATGATCAATCTTATGGCCACATTCATGGCATAATTTGTTCAAATGATCCCATATTGTGCACAAGGGTGCATATTGGAATGACAAACAATGTTGCCTAAGGAAGTTTTCATTTTTTTTGGACGAAAAAACCATTTTCCATTTTTCGAGTGCCCAAATGGAGATTTTTTTGTGAAGGACCTCCAAAATAATTGTTGCAAAATTGGACCAAACCATTTTTCTAAAATACTAGGACATATTTAATGCACAGTTGACAAAATGGTTGGGTGTAAAAAGTTTTGATCCAACTCTCGTGAAAAAGACAAATTTCCGTCGATTCAGTTGGAAGCGGGTCAAATTTGAACTGCAGGTGCCTCATAGTTTGCTATTTATTTTGCCAAAAATCATTTCTAGTTACGCAAGTACCTATTTAATCAGAAATACATGGTTTGGTGGCGATACGTCGAGGTTTGGGCAGTGGCCGAGGGCCCCAACTCTAGAGCGCCTAAACTCGCATGCCCGCCGCGTGGTCACCGCGTGACCGTGGCGTTGCCATGTGTTCTAGGTGGCCTAGGCATGTCTAGTGGGTTGGGAACTCCCCAGGTAGGTGCTAGGAAGAAAATTACAACATAAGATTCTCACGAGGAGACCGATCGATGCTCAAACATGAATTAGCAGCCAAGTGTTTGATTAGCGGTAAAGGAAATGTACATGGCTAATGGGCGTGTGTTTTGGCTGAGGTTGATCAGTTACTAAGAAGACCGTCTTCAAAAAATTTCAGCTCAAAAGGAGGAGCCTAGGTGGTACTTGCTTTGCAAAATACCACACTAGACATAAATACGAATGTTGAAGCTGGGCTCAAAATAATGAATGAATTGAGCTGGCATTTGGTGGAGGATGGTTATTTGGGCATAGGAAAGCACTGTAGAAAATGGATACTATTTGGACATGCCAAAGTGGTACTTCCTTCACAAACTATTGTTCTGAACAGAATAGGAAAATGAATATTTTTGAATTATTTTTAAACTAGGCAAGGAAGGTTTTTTTACATATTTGACGAATATATGACCCAAAGAATTTATGAGATTGTTTGGGGAATTTTGGGAATGACAGAAATATAGGTTGCTTCACAACCTAGGTCAAAAACTGCCACATGGACATGACACATAGGCAAAACTGATGAGGTGGCGCCTAGTCATAGCAATCCACCACAATTTACAAGGCTATGACCATCTATATTGGTCGTTAACAACTAGAAATAAGGCAGCGGACTAGCGTTGTTTGCTTTATGACCATTTCGTGTAAGGAAATTACGACCTTTCTGACCAAAATGGTCGCAATGGTTTAGGGTTTGGAGCCCCCCGAACAGCTTTTGACCAATTGGTCTCAAATGGTCATAGATCTATGACCAATTCTTCCAGGGTCACTAACAGAAGGTCAACAGTTGACATATTTCTTGTAGTGGCTGAGATTGGTTTGGGCGGCGCTGGAGGAAGACATGGCTTGGGACTATCGAGCAGCTAGGGTTTGGAAGAGGAGGCTCTGATACAATGTGCGAATAGGCGAAAGCGTCTTACCCTCGATGTGAGGGGGCGCATTACGTGTTATAGGCTGCAGGGGCGCACCTCCCTGACAATAGCGCATACAAGTTTGTTGGAGAAGATTACAACTTGGAGAGGAAGAGATAAAGAGATAAGAGGTTTTACAAGATATTGAATGACTTGTCTAACAACCTAGTCTATCTCTTGTACGTCTCCTGTGCGCCAACTCTGAAGGCCAATGTAACATGTATATGTGTTTAACAGCCGCAAGTCCTTTAAAGGTGAGCAACTCTCTGCAACTTCGGGAGGATTTCCTTAGTTTTGCCTTTTCAAATAATGACAACAACAGCTAGTAATTCAATAATGGTCATTCTGAAAAGATACTACTCCCTTCGTCTAGAATTACTTGTCGTAGAAATGGATAAAAATCGATGTATGTAGGACTAAAATACCATCTAGATAAATCCATTTCCGCAACAAGTAATTTTGGACGGAGGGAGTATCTCACAACAGTATGGTGTATTTGCATTCTCATCATTAAAGTGCTACACAAATATATTTTCTTTCATTTCTTAGCATGTGGGGTTTATCCAAGGCATTATTCTGCCATGGTAATATTAATATCATATGTTTCAGCAGACACATGTCATTGTAGGAGTTGCGAGTGGGACGGCTCTCATACTTATGGTTTTCGTTGGATTATTCATTTTCTCCAAATAAAATGTCGAAGGGCGCAAATGTTGAAACGTAAGTTCTTCGAGCAGAATCGTGGGCAACTACTGCAACAATTGGTGTCTCAGAGAGCTGATATTGCAGAAAAAATGATCATAACCTTGGAAGAGCTAGAGAAGGCAACAAATAATTTTGATAAATCTCGTGAGCTTGGTGGTGGAGGGCATGGTACTGTCTATAAGGGGATTTTATCATACCTCCATGTTGTCGCCATCAAGAAACCAAAGAAGGTAGTTCAAAAGGAGATTGATGAGTTCATTAATGAGGTTGCCATACTATCATAGGTCAATCACCGAAATGTCATAAAACTCTATAGTTGTTGTCTTGAAACTAAAGTACCGATATTGATATATGAGTTCATATCCAACGGAACCCTTTATGATCATCTTCATGTTGAAGGACCAAGATCATTGTCATGGGACAATAGGCTGCGGATAGCAGTTGAAACAGCCAGATCCCTCGCATATCTTCACTCAACAGCTTCGGTACCTATCATCCATAGAGACATCAAGTCTGTTAATATACTATTGGATAATACTCTAACATCGAAGGTAGCAGATTTTGGAGCTTCAAGGTATATTTCCGTGGGGAAATGGGGTTTAACAACAATGGTGCAAGGTACAGTTGGATATTTAGATCCTATGTACTTCTACACCGGACGGCTTACCGAGAAAAATGATGTTTATAGCATTGCAGTCATGCTAATCGAGTTGTTGACAAGAAAGAAGCCATTTCCATATGTGTCTTTAGAAGGAGATGGCCTTGTTGTATACTTTGTTTCCTTGTTTGCAAAAGGCAATCTGTTGGAGATACTAGATCCACAAGTTATGGAAGAAGGAGGAAAGGATGTTAATGAAGTAGCTATACTTGCCGTAGCATGTGTAAAACTAAGAGGAGAGGATCGTCCAACCATGCGTCAAGTGGAGTTGACACTGGAAAACTTCCATTCACCCAAGCAATATGTCATGGATGATGTGGTGGTTGATAAATCCAAGAAGAATAGAACTTGAAAAATATCCTTACCAACTAATGATGGAAGAAGCAGCAACGAAGAGTCGACGAGGCAGTATAGCATGAAAGAAGAGTACATGCTTTAGGTCCAGATCTCAACAATATATGTTTAGTAGAGAGGCAAGATTCCCGTGCAACTAGATCGGCCGGGATCAGCTTCTTTGAAGCAATGCAACTGGATGCAACAGCAACAATATACTATTTTATTTCAGAACACAAAAAATACTATTTTTATTTCTGAGTTCACATCTCACCAAACACGTACGCCTGCTGTACGTGCAACACTTACGAGATTCAGAAGATTACTTAATTAATTAGTTACTCTACTATACATCTCTCATCGATCTGCTTTTTCTCCCGGAATCATGGAATATTTTGAACGTCTAGTGTGATCCGCACTACTTAATTTGGTTCAACAACTTCGTGTTGTGTCAGTGCGAAATAATATCCTTTCGACCTAGCTTTACACACAGGTGTGAAGTGTGGTGTCCTTTTGCTGATACAATATTGTGAAACAGCATCTAGCTAGCTGGCTGGCTTCCTCGACCAATGCCGGGAAAGTTCATGAGAGAATTCCCGCAAGCCTGGAAGAGTAAGCTGCATTGTTCGGTAAGAATGGAAATTCCTTAAAAAAAAAAACAAGCATGAAATTGGGAAGACAACGCAACTATTTTACTAGTAAGTTCACAAATACACGTAGTATTTGACACGTACTAAGACAAATGGTCCGAAATAGCATCTAAAAAACACTCTAGATTAACTCAATCAAATGTAACTTTATCGCCAAAAAGAATGTAAACAAGCTTAACGAGGGTATGTCGCAGACAATATGAACTCTTCTTCTTGACTGTGTCTTCTGCTACTACCTTCCTCGAAGCTTGTAATTCTTCTAGTTGATGGATAACTCGCTACAGCATAGTTCTCCCCATTCCGTTGCCCTCGCAGGTCGTATGTGGCACTCTCATTATTGGTTGCTAGGAGGCCTTCGAGTGCCATCTCCACTTGCCTCATGGTTGGTCTCTCTTCTCCTCTCATTTTGATGCATGACGCGGCTAGATCAGACACTTCTTGCACCTCACTACCTCCTTCCTCCATCACTTGTGGATCTACTATTTCACTTAGATTGCCTTCAGCATGCATTTCACCAAATTTAAGAACCAGCCCTTCGCCTTCGGCAGATAGATACATGTTTGGCCTCTTTCTAGTGAGCAGTTCAATGAGAAGCACTCCAAAGCTATAGACATCACTATTTTCTGATAGCCGTCCTGTGTAATAGTACATAGGATCTAAATATCCTCGAGTCCCCTGCACTGCTGTTGCTGTTGCCTCTGTCTGATCAATTGGTATGTACCTTGAAGTTCCAAAGTCTGAGACCTTTGATGTGAAGGCATCATCTAGCAGTATGTTGGAAGATTTGATATCCCTATGTATTATTGGAAATGAAACAGCAGAATGCAGGTAAGAGATAGCTTTGCCTACTTCACTTGCGATCTTCAGTCTGGCTTCCCATGGTATGGATCTTGGTGATTCTCGATGAAGGTGGTCACTAAGTGTTCCATTAGAAATGAACTCGTATGCGAGCAAAGGGACTTCTTTCTCTAGACAACATCCATAAAGCTTGACAATATTCTTATGGTTGATCTGTGAAAGGATGGCAACCTCGTTTATGAACTCATCAATTTCTCTCTGGACCATAATCTTGGACTTCTTGATGGCCACGACATGTAAATCTGATAACATTCCTTTGTAGACAACACCATGGCCACCATCTCCGAGCTTACGAGTCTGATCAAAATTGTTTGTTGCTTTCTCTAGCTCTTCCAGTGGAATGATCATCTTCTCAGCAATGCCAGTTCTATGAGATACCAGCTGTTCCAACAGTTGTCCATGGTTTTGGATGAAGAACTTCCTTTTCAACATTTTCTTCTTGCGGTGCCTAAGATGACGTCTCATTATGATTATGCTCAAAACCAAAAGTAGAAGGCCTGGGCCAACAACTAGGGATAGACCAATGATTAATCCTGAAAAATACTCCCTCCATTCCAAAATATAGTGCGTCCACGCTTTCCGAAGTCTAATTTTGATCATAAATTTAACCAACGAGACCAACTGCGGCGGGAGAAAAAATTATATAATTGAAAACTTCTTTCGAATACGAATTCATTGATATAATTTTTGCACCCGCCGCAATCGGTCTTGGTAGTTAAATTTACGGTCAAAGTTGAAGCACGTGAATAGAGGAAGCACTACATTGTGGAATGGAGGGAATAGTACGTAGTCCTCAATTATTATCTTTTGAAGCATGTATACACATGATGCCAAATCTAGAAGGAATGAGGATGTTAGCACTACTGCTCACCTATATTGATGGTTCTGACACAGCCACCGGGTCTCCTTGGGTCCCCATGGCTTCCTCGGGGACAACTACAGTTGAAGGATCCGTAGGTATTGTTGCAATCGCCATAACACACAGTTTCCTCTCCTTGGAATTTGCACTCGTCCACATCTACATTCATATGTATAGCCAACCAAATTACGCATGCACTTGCTATTAAATTCATATGTTTGTCATAAACCAAAGTTTATACATCAATTGAGGAAGTCTTGTTTCTAAGTTAAATATTTCCAACTCAACAATTCCATGGTAGTGATCAGTCAGTAGACCCTTTAATCCAACATATATATTTTTTGGCGTCTATGAAATTATTTGCAACTTTGTCGATATTGAAATAACAATCATTTCCCAGGAGTAGTAGTTAGGCTAGAAGATCCATGTACAGTAGTTGCAGTAGTGATGGTGCAGTATAAAAAGCAAAGAAATATTGGGTGTATATGAAGGCTAACCTTGGCATCCGTCGGTGACATAAGGAGTGCCGTCGTAACCGACCTCGCAGGCGCAGAGGTAGCCTTTGGGGCCTGGAGAGCATTCGCTGTGTTTGCTCTTGCAGATACTCCTGGCTGCGTCTACCGTGCACTCGCTGGACCACTTCCCACCGGCGGTACCATCACGCCGGAGGACCTCCCACCCCAGGACAAGTGGGACTTCCACGGAAGAAAATGCCGACGGCGGAGGTCGGCTGCCGTCTGTACTTTCCAGCCAGTTATGCAAGGAGTAGTTATCGTCGAACCACCCCTCCATGGCGACGAACACGAGCCCGGGCATCACTTTATCCTTCGTATGGTTCCTGCCGAACCATGTCATCTGCACGTCATAGGAGACGCGGCCTAGGATATTGTCCACCGTCGTCTTACGGATGTCAGTGGTAAGGGGGTCCTGGCAGCAGTACAATCCGGAGCAGTACTTCCCAGGACCGCCGCCGGCAGCGGCAAGCCGGTGAACCAGCTGGCGCCGGGGCAGAAGGAGGAGCAGCTGCCAATGCTGAGATTGCTGGTTTTATCCCGTAGAGTCGCCTCCACGTTGCAGCCAGTCACTACTAGCTCGTTACGGCCCACTGCCAGAGCGTAAGGTCCGTCGGCGTCGAGGCTGCCGCTAAGGAATGCGCCATGCCCGTCGCTGGCAGCGCCGATCGTCACGGTGCCGGTGTGGATGACCGTGACCGTGGCGCTCGAGATGGATATGTTGATGACTTGCAGAGTGCCGTCAATGCCGAGTAGCAGCCGCGGCGGGCTTGCGCCGTCGACGCAGGTGAGGTTGAACCCCGGCGAGTAGCAGCCGTGGCCGATGCCGAACGGGTACGGCACGCTCACGTTGCCGCAGGTAGTCCTGCAGCCCTGCTTCCCTATCATCGGCGGTGCCGCACTCGCGGCAGCCACCAGCAGCACTCTGGCGATGGATGAAACCACCCAGGTAAGCTGCATGTACGAACACGGACGCATGAATGATACTGTGATGGTCTGGTGGATGCTCTCCCTCTCGGCCCGTACGATTCAGACAGCTACACATATATGTGCAACCGTCACACACACTCGTGAGACTTGTGCAAATAAATTGCATTCCAACGCGGAAGCAACACGTACTGTACCGCGGGAGTTGTTGGTTGGGGTGGTGAACATTGTTCTTTGGTTACAATAATCTATTGTGCCCAGCATGCATGCATGCCATATAAAAGTTCTGAAATGAGATTCGACAAGATTACCTTGCATCCATCGCCTTCTGTATTGAGGAGTATAGGATAAACATCTAATTTAGTCACGGCACCAAAAGAATCCTTGTGCTGCCAGCTACAACAAACTATATACGAAGAATCCTCCTCTACACTTTGCTGCTCAAACTAGTTTAACTAAGAGCATCTCCAACAGACGCGCGGTCGCGCGGCGCGTTAAAAATCTTTTACAGCGTCGAAATAGATTTCACGCCACAGGTACCGCTCTAGCAGACGTACTAAAATTATAGCGCGCACACAACACAAGCAACATTTCTCACTCAACATAGAACTAAGAAGATCAAACACACAAAAAAATCAACAATAAATAGTTTAATTATTTATTACAACTCAAACAAATAGTTTATCTTTCAATACAATAAATAGTACAACAATACAACATCAAACATACCACAAGAAACTAGTTTTGGCGCCCATTTCATGCCCATCACTCCTCGATTAGATCCTTTTGAAGATCATCATGCGTTTCAGCATGTCGAATGGCATGCTAGGACACAATAAATCGGGCCACCCTTGCAGCCCTCCTCCGCACTCGCACGGGACATCCCAACAACTCATACCGAGAATAGTCTAAATCTTGCTCACGCTCATTTCTGATGATCATTTTATGCAGGATCACATAACCATAAATGATGTACCAAATGATCTTTTGATCCCAAAATCTAGCCGGTTCTATAACAATAGCAAATTGGTCTTGCAAAATCCCAAAAGCTCTCTCCACATCTTTCCTAACCGTTGCCTGGGCATTGTGGAAATTAAGATTTTTCCTTACCTTGCAGTGCCGTCAATAGCTTCACAAATGTTTGCCACCTTGGGTAGACGCCATCCACAATATAGTAGTCATAGTTGTATGTATGACCATTTGCTACAAACTCCACCTATGTAGTTTCACCATTTTCAATCTTATTCATGAGTGGTGACCGATTAAGAATGTTGATGTCATTCAAAGATCCAAGCTTTCTGAAAAAAGCATGCCAAATCCAAGTCTCCTGATCGGCTACTGCTTCAATGATTATAGTGGAGCCCTTTTTCTGGCCGTGGAATTGTCCATGAAATGCCTTATGACAGTTCTTCCAATTCTAATGCATGCAATCTATTGAGCCAAGCATACCTGGAAATCTGCAAGCTTTGTTCATCTCCAAAAGCCTTGCAGTGTCTTCAGCATTGGGAGCTCTCGAATATTCCGGACCAAACACACTTACACAATTCTGACTACGAAGCGCTTGACACATCATGGCTTGAATCTCACCCATGGCCAAGTGGTCATCAACAAGATCCGCCGGAATACGTATGGCAACATACGCAAAGCGGCGTCACCTTTTGAAAGGTGCTAGGCCCGAGTTCTCCGGCGGCATTCCCCCTTTGCTGAAAAACCCGATCATGGCTAGCCAGTTTCTCTACAATGCGTCTGAACAACTCGGTGCTGATCCTAAAACGGCGCCGGAAATACGACTCAGGGTATATGGGATTATCCGCAAAATAGTGCATCATCAATCTGTTGTCGGCATCGATCTTATCCCTCCAAATTTTCTGCCGATCCATAACCGAACCAACATGCCATTCCTCCTTTGCTGAAAAACCGATCATGTCTCGCTAGTTTCTCCGTAATGCGTTTGAATAACTCGTTGCTCATCCTAAAATGGCGCCGAAAGTAGGACTTGGGGTTGTGGAATTCTCTGCAAAATAGTTCCTTATCAATCTGTTGTGGGAATCGATCCTATCCCTCCATAATTTCTGACGACCGATAACCGAACCACCGTGCTTCGGCTTTTTATTGCCGTGCATAGCTAGAATCATTGCGAGGTCCTCCTCCTCTTGAATACCAAATTCTTCGTCGGAAGAATCGTAGGATGAACTCATCTACAATATTGAATTTAAACTAGTTTAAAACTACAAACAACACGCACAAAATTCATCTATAAAATATAAAGTTAAAGTAATGGATACCTTGCAACCGTTTTGCCAAACACCTTGTGAGCGCTGAGTTGCAAACGGCCGTCGGGCGTTGTTTGTCGGAGGAATGGTGCGCTCAAGGGGCAGAGGCGAGGAGAGAAGGGGGAGGAAGCAGCGGCGGAGCGCAGGGATAGGCGGGGGAAGTGTCGATGGGTCACCGGAGCGAATGGGGAAGGTGCTGATGGAGGCGGCGCCGCCTGAAGATTCAGATCTGGCGGTTGGTGAGAGTCGCATGCCCAATTGCAATGTCCAGTATGCGGGAGCGGGCGCAGCAAATACACCGTGCGTGATGTCGATTTTCTCCACGCACTGAACCAAGTTTACCGCGCACGTGATTTTTGTGTGGCTGCTGGAAGGCCCGTTTCGGCCCCGCGCGCACAATGAACCGGTTTTTTCAGCACGCGGCTAAGATAGCGCACCTATTGGAGATGCTCTAAGAGTCAACTATTCCAAGTCTGTCAATGTGCGTGAAAGAAAATGCAGTTTTTTCTCAAATGTTAATATGTCATCTTGACACTTTCTCCTTCACTTATCTCGGGCAACCCCTCATCATCAAGCAAAAGATAGAGGGTTTCATCCCAGTGAATTGGAGATTAAAATAAGATGAAATGGTCGCTCCACACTTGGAATTCGGCTTATATGGGGGAACGCTCTGCCTGGTTAAACTAGTTCTCTACTCCCTGCTAAGTTTTCACACGGGCACTTTCCTCTTGCCCGCGTCCATAATTGTTCATATCCATAGATATACACAGTCTTTAGAGAAAATATATGGCATGAATGATATGGCACCCTCTTACTAAAGTATGCAAACCAAATATTTCTGATTGGACACACCCCAAAAACACAAGGCGGACGAGATTAGCCCAAACTGCATCATAAAAAAAAGGCGTGTCAAAAGTCGTCGTCCGCCCATTCTCAATGTTACACGCCCGTCTTCAATGGTATGCGGGTGTGTGCCTACAATACTTACACACGAACCACCAATACGTGCGTCACCTCACGTCGTGTCGCATCATGTGTCCGATCGAGTGGGCAACCGGCCAGCGGGTCGCACCGCACCGCAGGCGCTCATCGCATTCTATGGGACCGGCGTAGTTGTTGTAGAACGTGTACGCCTCCGCTTGTGAATCAAAAGTCATAAGCATTATCTTCCAATGCCTATCCAGCGATCTCTTGCTGGTATATTCAACATGCCCAATGTCCATGTCTAATTCACCATCATCATCATGGCTATCATGCCCAGTAGGACCATCGACCTCCTCCTACAAAATTACAAATAAACGCATGGTAGTTGCCATCACTTAGGTCATATGGTTGCATGCCATAGAAAATATTCAACGTACCTGGCTCACTTATCGGCATAAGATTCCTGAAAATCATTGTGCTCATTATGAACATCGAAATCTTTGTGTAGATTTAAAAAAAAACATGTAAGTTGCCATGCGGTTGTTTTCCATAAAAAAACACAAATCAACGTACATGCCACTTATGTTTTGACTCCCTGCACTACCCTCATTAATTTGAAAGTCATCAGCTGGTAAGTTTTCATAGGACGACCATGATTCATCTTCGTTATTATATCCATTCTCGCTAATGGAGCCATTACCACTTCCGAATTCATCATCGGGATATCCAGTTTCTTGCTCCATTTAAACACCTTGAGGTAGAGTCCACAATCACTACGTGTACTGCAGAACATCAACAAAGAAATCATCTCTCAGTTCAAATGCAAACTCGGTAACATTGTGTGATGCACAATGAAATATTTAGAGAAGCAACATCGTTGCGAATCATTTTGCACCATTTCAATGTGCAGATAAGAATACAGATGACAAACCTTTGATTTCTAAGGTGGCGGGGGTCGATGTCAGGCGAAAAGTTTGTCTGCGAGCGGGCGGTGAGGGGGGCATGCTGGAGGGGGCGCCTAGGCGGTGGGGGGTGGTGGTGGGGGGGGGGGGGGGGACGAGGACGATGTCCAACAAGGGGCGGTGGATGCCATCGAATATAGGAAGTAGCGGCGGTCGACGACACGTGCATGGGTCGTGGGCGGGCGGGGGAGGCTGCAGTTTGGGACAGGCCGGCGGATCGGGTGGGAAAACTTCTACGTGTACGTACAACTCATACATCCTAGAAGGACAGCTTACAGAGGTGGGTATATGTTTTTTGTCGAATGACCATACTGCCCTTATACATTAGGAGGGGGGTACCGAAGCGGAGCTCCAAACAAAAACGGCACGGTGGACTTGGAGTGCTCGGTGTGGCCACGCATAATAAATCCCTTTTGATCAAGAACAGTACAAGTTCGTCAACCAAGCTAATGCCTTAGGTAAAGCTTATTTGGGAGACACTATTCGAATGGCCTTCCCTCAGGAAAAATCGGAGGATCCTTTTGGTGGAAATCTCAGCTCAAACTTTTCCCACATTGCAAGGCAATGGCTAAACCCACTATTTCACAAGGTAATTATATCCTCTCATGGAAATATATCTAGGATGACCGGCTCTCTGTGAGAAATTTCCTGAACATTACTCTTTCTCCCACAACAAAAAAAATTGTCTTCATAACATAATACACTCTGATTATTTAGCTAAACATTTGCATGCACTACTCCCAATTCAAGCATTCCAGCAGTTTGAAAGTTTGCAAAACCTGCTAGCTCTGGCTAACCAGAATGACAAATCATGATAAGTGGGTCTACAAATGGGGTACTAATTCTACCCTACATGGCTATGAGATTTTGAGAGTAACTTGCGATGCTCATATCCTCTTGAAAGTACTATGGTAATATGATAGTCAGTTGGGACACAAAATTTTCCTTTAGCCTTTGCTCTATGATGGGGTCAAGACGAATAATCTACTTGAGAAAAAAGACTTATATAGGCCAGCGTATACTTGTTTTCTATTTCAAGAATATCTTAAGGAGACTTCTCTACAATTGTATTGGGACTATCCGTTCCTCGTGGTTGCAGGCACCCATTAACACTACAAAATTCAAGGGTGTCTCCTTTTATGTTACGTGTCTATTCACTTGCAAGATACGGCCAAAAGGAATTTCTATGGACATTATAACCATGCACTACTAAAGAAAATCCTAGTAGTAGCGCGGGTTTAATGCCCTCTAGTAGCGCAGGCAGCCGCGCTACTAATAAGGCGCTACAACTATTACTTAGCAGTAGCGTGTGCGACAACCGCAGCGCTTGTCCACTACCGTGCTGCTGCTAATCTAGCTAGTAGCAGCGTGTTTACTATCCATCGCTACAAGTATTTTTTAGTGTATTTATACGTCGTTATACAAATTTTGGTACAATACCAATTACGAGGTTTATAACATTATGTCCATAACAGTGTGTCAAATGAAGGTGGATTAGGTTCAAGTGGGGATAATATATGGTGCATGTCAAAAGTATACTACTAATCCAAACTTGATCTAGTTTGGACTAGTAATACTTTCGATGTGCATCACATGTTGCCTTCACTTGAATCTAATCTGCCAGCACAAGCTATTTAATCATCATCATAGTCATTACCACCAACAGTATTTATTTAATCATCATAGTCACAGTGTAGCACATCAGCATCTTCAAACTCATTCTAGCTAGCTAATCACCACTAACACTAGCTGCGGTAGCTATCTAATCACCACCAACACTAACTAATAATAATCATCATAGTCATTACCACCAACACGAGCTATTTAATCATCATAGTCATAGTGTAGCACATCATCATCTTCAAACTCATTTCTAGCTAGCTAATCACTCCTGCTGCTCTCTCTCAGGTAAAATAACATAAAACATGTGTAGCACTCCTCCTTCATCAAGTTGAAGCATGCAGATGAACCTGTCTCCTAATCATGGGCTGCGCTTCAGATTGCTGCCCCCTAGTACTTCTCTGTGATCGTTCACAATTTTGCTCCAGTCTGTTACTATTAAGCATTCCTTGCTATTAGAAATCATGAATGCACTAAAGTGCATTGTAGGATATCTTGGTCGTAAGCTAACAATATTCATGGTACCTTTAGTATCGATCAAATGAGGCACAACATTCATCGGGAGTCCATGTTGAAGAACATCATATAGTAAATACTTAGCAATGAAGTTTAACTTAAAAAATAATGTATGCAAAAGATGCACCGAGGACAAATAGTAAAAATCTTAACATCTTTCCTAAATAGATGTGACCGTAGTTCAGTACGAACACTATTGGTCGCACGTTTTGAGTACTAACATTTTTAAGTGCAGGAAGAAAATTTGTCTTGACAGTATGAAGATCCTCAAGGCATGAAACATAATGACTTAGATCCTCGCAGTTTAGTTCAGCCCCGGGACAGTAGTAGGTCCTGTATACCAAGGGCTGGACATGTTTGCTTGAACGGAAATAAGCTGACAATAGAAATTAGTTGTCAACTATTTTTGAATAAACAATATCAAAGACATAAATATGGTTGAGAAACTCACATAATGGTATAACTGGAGGCGTCTGCACATCGACCCAGATGTCGATATTACCTTCAATATCATCTTCTGAACAAATATCAAAGGTGATAACCATATTAGGCTCAAATGCATAAGTCTTGCATAGTGCTTGCCAAGTTTTGCATCCAAAATAGCTGTAGTCATCTGCGTTCTATAATTTTGCGTGGAAAATACAACCATGCTCGGTCTTCAAGTAAACTCTCTTTACCTCCATAGTACGACTGAAACCTATCTTATTCAAGACAAAAACTCTTGCATGACAGGGGATACGCTAATAGAATAGTAAAACAAATTATAAGTTGAAGCAAATGAAGCAGATGTCATGCTTAATTACGAAAAAAAACTTGTCGTTGTGACTTACTGTATCAACTTCGAAGTTCTCGTCCAGCTTGATGCTGAAGCGCCTATCATCATCTAGGAAGATTCCGTCGCACAGGCCGCGCTCGTCTTTGCAGTATTTGCAAATACCGAAATCCTTTTCGTCGCCAGACATTTCCTATGTTCATAGTTGAAACATTAATTAAAAGTCGATCGAAGACAACTACCAGGATACTCAACACACAAATCCGGGGCACTCGAAATTTCCTACATATTCTGGCACAAGTCATGCCAAAATTCACGGAAAAATCCGGCATGACCTTTGCTAAAATAGGACATATCGAGCGCCTGAAATTTGCCAAAAAGGAAATGAATCAACACTCCGGCGAAACATAGGCCACTTGGAGGTGTAACCTGCAAACATGACCGGCCACTTGGGCAAGCACATATCCTATTTGAGCAACACAAGATATACATTTCAAAATATCTTATAGGACTCATATTGACATGAGCATTCAATAAGCAAAACCAAATCGTAAAATAAATAAGTATTCAAATTAGCATGCATTCAATAAGAAAAAGTAAATCATCTCATGCGTCCGTACATCGTCAAATATTATCAGCAATACATCCCGAATAGTATCATACATATAACATTACTAATACAACTAAAACCCTAGCGCACGGCGGGTATCGGCGCGGGCGGTGGACACCCAAAGAGAAGGAACCATCACATGATCATAGCTCCAGTGAGATCCCTCGAGAACCTGTCAGGTATTGGAGAACATGTGCTCTAACGCAAACAAGTAGCGACGGACGTGCGCGTCCTCCTCGCTCACACGGTGACGTACCACCTCCGCGGGGTCCTCAAGCCTCTGCACCGTCACTGGCCCACACGACCGTCACCAAAGAAGGTTTGGGTCAACGATGGGCTGGCTCCTCACCAAGTTGCGCCCCCCGGTAGGTAGCGCCTCCCAGTACCAGCCCGGCAGAGCCCAGTCCCGGACATGGCCCATCTGGTCAAGCAGGTGTCCTCCGCCGAGTCGACGACGAGGATGCGGGATAGGCATCGTCGATGTCGATGCGGAAAAAATTGCTTTAACTAAAAAAATAACAACAAGTTCTAACTAGTTCTATTAATTCAACTAGTTCTTACTAATTTGATGCAACTAAAATTTGAAGAACCCTAGCTAGGAAGAGGTAGGGGAGGGGAAGGAGCAGGTGTGCTCACCTCGGGTGCCTGCGGCGAGGGAGGGGCAGGCGGCGTCGAGGTCGGGGTCGGGGCTCGGGTGCGCGGCGGAGGCTGCGTCGAGGGTGTGCGGAGAGCGACGGGAGAGCGCGCGGAAGCCGACGGCCGGCGACAGCGGAGGAGTTGGATTTGGGGGAAGTGGCCGTGGGGAAAAACGACCGCGCGGTTAAGTCAGAAGTAGCAGTAGCGCGTTCCAGGAAGTGCGCTACTGCTAAGCTAGCTACAACATTTTCCTCGATACGCGCTACTGCTATTCCTTTCTCTTTTTTCCCTTTTTCATTTATTTTTCTTCACATTTTATTTTTTTCTTTTACCTTTTTCTATTTCTTTCATTTTCATTTACTTTTCTATTTGCTTTTCATTTAATTTTATTTCCTTTAGCAGTAGCACATATCATCGTAAACGTGCTGGTACAAAGCAAGTAGCGGTAGCGCGGTTTTACGTAGATTGCTACTACTATGTGTACCCTATCAGCTAAGCCGTGGGAATTTTAGTAGTATCGCTTTTATCTTCAGGTGCGCTACTGCTAAAATTGTATCTATAGCGCCGTTTACAGCAGCGCGCTACTGCTACTTAGCACCAGCGTGCTTTTTTAACACACATTATAGCTAAAGTTCTGTGTATAAGGCTTTTCTTAGTAGTGATGTGTTGTTGGAATCTCTGGATCCCAAGGAATAGCAAAATCTTCAAGAATGCACCTAATTGTATCCAATCCGCATGGAACAAATTAAAGGTTGGACTTCTGTTAGTCAGGCCTGGATGGAGTCCCAACCTTGAGTTGTTCCTCTATAGCCTTTCCTTTTTCTTCTTTCTTATTTTATTCTGTTTCGTGTAATAATATGCTAGTGCCTCTTTGGCCTAGAGACGTGTATTGGTGGATGTGATTTTGGAATGACACCTCATCAAGATGTCGATTACAACACCGTGTCATGTTCCAAAGTGAAAACTCTTTTCCTGTCCTTTAATGGTCGGGTTCAACAACGATGAAATTGCGTTTGTTGTTGTGTTGGTGTTCACTGGCCTACCTCGGTAATCAGGATGAAAATCCTTGTCTATGCCATCTTCAATTGGACGTGGCGATGATTGCACGTGCACGTTTATTCCTTCTTGATGGCATTTTGTGGAAGCAATCAACTTAGTCATAGGTGTTAATTACATATCTTATAATGGTTCGTCCATTGTTGCCTTTGTTATGTACCCTGCTTAATAATTAATAAAAAAATATGTACAATGCAATGATGTAGTGGCTGGGGGTTTCAACCTCCTTTAAAAAATGTAACTATTTAATTTGTTATGTTTCAATAAAGTTATTGTCTTTCCCCTAAAAAAGATAATCTACAACTTCACATGGTTTACCACCACTAGATCCATATTTCCTTTTCCTATATATCATTTTGAATCTTCAAGTTGTGGTGCCTATAAACAAGTTGAGCACACAAACACTTCTAATAAAGCAAATTTTTAAATTTTTTTAGAAAAGGAGGATGTACCCCCGGTCTCTGCATCTGGACGATGCATGCAGCCGTATTAGTAATTATTTATAAAGAAAATACAAGGTGATACATCAGTAAGCCTGAAGCCACCATCTTGGCAACACCGTTGCTAATCCTATTCCCTTGATGAAGGTGTGACGAATGTCCGGGTCTAATACCAAACAGACATCGCAGCAAAGCCTAACATCTAAAACCGGGTGTCCCATCCAAGCCACTACCTGGATTGGGTCCCATACCGATCTGTCACACTCCCAGTGAGCACCACACGCTGCAAGGGCCGTCACCTCCATCATTCCTCGGTCCATCCTCAGAGCAGAACTGAAGCACCGACCTTGCCAGGCCTCTCTGCCATCAATGCCACCATGACGCCAGACAGCTTCCTCCTCCTATGCGAGTCCATCTCCGCGCATCAGACGCCGAATCTCCACCGCGTCACGCCACCGAGATCCGCCACCATCGATGTGTAAGATGAAGCACCGCTCCACCAAAGACGCCGTCCTCTGGTCCCTCGAGCATGTGTGCACCTCCAAAAATGACGCCCCCAAGGGGGAAATGACAGTAGAGAGCCGCCATCATCCGATCTACTGATCTAGGGTTTTCCCCGAAGGTAGCAGAGAGTGTCCTTGAACTTCTCCTCGGCGATGCCTTCAGGAAGGGAACAACGTGGACAGCGTCGCCATCGTCGGCCTTGGCAATAGCCAATAGCAGGTTTTCACCCAGATCTGATCGAAAACCTCCATCTCTCGTGCACGGGCTGCCGCCATCCTTGCCGGGATGTGGATGATCCAGGCCGCCGCTGCCAGATCTCAGCAAGGAGAAGTCCCCCCACCGAGACTCGCCGGCCGAGCAGGGGAGGCAAGACCGCGCCCGCAGGACCAGATCCACGATGGATCTGTGACCGCGCCGCCGCCCTGAAGCCAACCCCTCGTGCAGCTGCCACAGCCTGGCCACCCGCTCACGCCGCCGTCTGGCCGCCGCGCCGCACGACGCGCCCTCGCCGCATCAGGCAAGACTCCGCCGCGCCGCCGCATCTCGCGCTACAGCCGCACACCGGGAAGAGAAGAAGGGCCCCGCCGCCGCCGACGCGCATCCGGGTCTTCGCTCGGCGGCTCCTTCGGGTGGCGGCGAGGGGAGGGGATGGTGTAGGAGGCGGGCGCGGGGTGGGGGCTAGGGTTCCCCCGCCACCGCCCGCTAGAGCGACGCGAGGGACGAGGGTTGGGGAGGTACGCCTCGTGAGATAAAAATTACTTTGAATTATGCCTAAAAAGGCAGTATTTTGCAGTACTTTCAGGAGCTACTGAAACTATTGGTAAAATTCAATTCCCTGGCATTTGTGCCAAATGCTCAAGTTTCTTTATTGATCAACTATAACCGCCACATTGTCAATGCATAGGCATGTATAATTTCCAAAGAAGAAAGCAAGAGTTAAAGCATAGCATCAGAGTTTTCGTATTCCATGCTTTTGGGAAAGCAGCGCAGTTGGTGCCTTCCTTTGTTTAAAGAAAAAAACATCGTCCCTTCGAAGAAGCACCCTGTTTGGTAGTGGTAGTAGTATATTTTAGTTGGCACTGGCATGATTGGAAGCAAGCATCAAGCTGCCTGCTGCTGTAGGATTGTTTATATAGTTTCTTATTTCTCTACCTATTTCTTTTGTATGGGTGGCTATCGATGATTGATCATCTGTAATATGATATGTTAAACCTCCGGATTGTTGGTTATATGCTTGGTTTCTATTAACAGAAATCAGGGGGAAACCCTCTCTTAAAAAAAAAGTTTAGAACAGAACATGCCACTTGCATGGCCTATATAATTGAATTCGGAAACCGGTCGCGGCCGTCTATCTCATTCTCAGAGATCATGGCAATCATAGCGGCAGGGGCAGCTGCACTGGTAGTAGAAGCGGTGTTTCCACTCACCGTCCATGGAGCAGCACCTTATTCACCGGAGGTGCCTTTGGCGACTGCTGGGGGACATCTACTAAGCTCCCTAGAAATAACCTCCTGTGGTGAATCGAGGTGTGTGAACGTTGCATGGGCCCAGATGATGCGGAGGACGTGTTGTGCTTGCAGCTTGATTATGTGTATGCCTATTTTTCTTGTATACGTGGTGGGTTTGCTTCTTTGTTTGTCCAGTCAAGAAAAAAAACTCTATTATCACATCCGACAAATTAAAGACTCACTATGGGTATCGACCCACAAACCTCTCGCATATTTTTGGACCGTGCTGTTCGGACAGCGAAAGCCATCCAACGTATCGGTTCGTAAGGCGGTCCGGATGCGATTCCTACCGCAAACCAGAGACAAACATAGGGCGTTTTGTGGGAGTCCGGATCGCTTCTAAACCCGCTTCTAACCGTCTGGCCCACCAAAAACCCATCCTCCCTTCCGCGCGTGCTTCCCGCCCGAAACGGTCAGCACCGCTCTTGAGCGTCAGTGGCTGCATTCATGTCCGGCCAGAGCAGACACGACCGCTCATTGGCACTAGCATTGAAGCGGCGCGCCGGCCGAGAGAACACCATCTCCGCTGCTTCCAGGTGCAGATGATTGCAGCGTGTTCATACGACAAGACTGCCGTCCGTCCGTCTGCCGCCCACATTGATGGCACACGTTGCTGAGGCGTCTCCTTCGGCGTCACCTATCCATTCCTCTACCGCCCGCCATTGCTATATAAACCGCTGCCCCGGGCATAGCCGCATTCATCTCGCCTCCGATCCCTCTGTGCACCACTCCCGCCAAGGATTCCTCCCCGGCCAAAACTCTCTTGGACGGGCTGACGCCGGACCAAAAGAAGGAAATGACCGCCATTCCTGCCGGTTGGATGGCCGATAGGCAATCGGAGGATGACGACGTCCGAGTGGAGGACGCTGCCGACGACGAGCAAGCGACAACCTCCTCCTCCGCGCCACCCTCGCGGGTGCATTACATGGTTGCTGAGTACATTTAAAAAATATAAACATTTTCTAAAATACCTTCTGAAATTATTACACATTTAGTTGTTTTTAGAACTTAAGAAAAAAAAGCAACATAAATACTCCCTCCTTTCCAAATTACTTGTGGCGGACTATCCATTTCTGCGACAAGCAAATCAGGACAGGGGGAGTAAAAAAAAAGAAACCAAAGCAGGTCAACCTATATTAATGGGTCGGCCCAATATATGAATTAGCAGACGGGGAAGTGCTATTGGACTCTATAAGAATCGAAAAGCAACGTTGGTACACTATGCGCCGCCGAGGTGGGGAATGGAGGGGGTGGATGGGACGGCATGGTCAATTATCTTGGGGGTCGACCTTTGTGTGAATTTCATTGAAATTGTGTGTCGTCTCGCGTTCAAACTGTAACTCCAACAAAAACCATTGCAAGAAGAAACACCAAGCCTAGCATAACTAATGTCTGCAACCCAGCGACCAGTTTTACATCCACCGATAATTAGACCCAGCAAGAGAGGAACGGCGCGGCAAAGCGCGCGATAGCTTCTAGTACGTGATCATGCTGTTAGAGATTGGGAATGCTGGGGGACATACAATGGATGTGGTTTCCGGAGATTGGATTGGCTCCATAATATTATTTGTTCTGTTTGCTACACAAATATAAAATATATGTTCCTAACGAATATGATTAAAAATATTTACATGTACATAATTAATCGACCTCAACCAAAGAATCCCAAATAATATTGTCTAGTATATTCATCTTAGTATCAAAATTATACTAATCATATTTTTTTGGAAACGAAAATATTGTAGATAAAAGTATTATATTTTGAACCTCAACGCGAAAACTAGGAAACCTTGTCCCTCGACTGTTAAAATTGAATACTTTTGGTTTTCTGGATTCATTCCCTGTTGGTAGCTTCATGAACATTCATCATCAACACTTATGATTCATATATGAGTATGAGAATATATGCAATGGGGTCTTAGGGTTATATTGGCGATAGAAGCTAAACCTTTCTCCTTGATCATACCGGTGTAAAGAGAGACCTTTTGTTCTTTGCTACATCTGTAGTGCAACTCTTAATCGCCATCCCACACCAGCACACCAGCATAATATTAGGTGTGTGGTGGGCATGCGAGGGAAAAGCTTATATTTTTCTGGTGGCAGCAAAATTCACGAAGGTGTGTTCTCGTGGTGTTCCATAATAAAAACGCAAAGTAAATAGATAGAGGTGGTCGCTGGTGGGGGTGAAACCCTTTTCGAAAGCTTCTTGTAGAATTTTCGAAAAAATAGAGTTTACATGTTTATGTTTACAATACACTAATAGAAAAAGGGTCTTTTGTCCAGGTTATAGATGGCCTTTAGTCCTGGTTCTGGAACCGGGACTAAAAGCGTCCTTACTAAAGCCTCCCCTTTAGTCCTGATTCTTCAATTTAATCTCTAATCACCCCTCATCACTGCTCAATTTAACCTCTAATCTTTAATCACCCCTCATCATTTTAAATCATCTAACTTATTGGCAGGTCACCCATTGTCGGTGTCAAAACCGGCGGATCTCGGGTAGGGGGTCCCGAACTATGCATCTAAGGCGGATGGTAACAGGAGGCAGGGGACACGATGTTTTACCCAGGTTCGGGCCCTCTTGATGGAGGTAAAACCCTACGTCCTACTTGATTATTCTTGATAGTATGAGTAGTATAAGAGTTGATCTACCACAAGATTAAAGAGGCTAAACCCTAGAAGTTAGCCTATGGTATGATTGTATGTTGGTCCTACGGACTAAACCCTCCGGTTTATATAGACACCGGAGGGGGCTAGGGTTACACAGAGTCGGTTACAAGGAAGGAGATCTGCATATCCGTATTGTCAAGCTTGCCTTCCACGCCAAGGAGAGTTCCATCCGGACACGGGACGAAGTCTTCAATCTTGTATCTTCATAGTCCAACAGTCCGACCAAAGGATGTAGTCCGGCTGTCCGGATGCCCCCTAATCCAGGACTCCCTCAGTAGCCCCTGAACCAGACTTCAATGACGATGAGTGCGGCGCGCAGATTGTCTTCGGCATTGCAAGGCGGGTTCCTCCTTCGAATACTTCATAGGAGATTTTGAACACGAGGATCGTGTCTGGCTCTGCAAAACAAGTTCCACATACCACCCTAGAAAGAATAATATTTCCACAAATCTGATCTACTGACATACCCCGTAGCGTGGCATCACACCACAGCCAGGTCTTTATTCGAATCGTTTTTCATAACCTATCTCGGCGTGTTTCGCGCGGCGGTTTCCTTGACACGTCTTGTTGAAGTAGAGATCGTGTCCCCTTATTACGGGATTTCCATCAATACGGACATGGGTAACCCAACCGCGCCATCAATTACGGCGCTTGGGGGATAAGCGAGTTTTACAAGGCTGGTGAGGGCGCATAGTTTCGTCCGCCCTTATAAAGGGATAAGGTTTCACCTTTTTCTACCCACGCCTTCTTCCTCCTTGCTCATCCATTTTCGCGCACTCGAGCTCCAGTGCCCAAGTCCACATCCTTCTCCTCAACTCTTCCCAAACATGTCCGGAGCGGGAGGCAAGTGGCACATCAAAAAACTACGTGGGGCCGGATACTTAGCCGCGGATTTCACGCACCGGCTGCCAGCCGCGGGGCAGATCTTCCCTACCCCAGAACCTCACGAAAGGGTGGTTTTCCTCCCCCACTTCGTCCGCGGACTGGGGTTTCCTCTTCATCCATTCGTCCGCGACCTTATGTTCTATCATGGGCTGAACTTTCATGATCTGGCCCCAAATTTCATCCTCAACATCTCGGCGTTCATCGTTGTGTGTGAGGCTTTCCTCCGCATTCGGCCCCACTTCGGCCTGTGGCTGAAGACCTTCAATATCAAGCCGAAGGTGGTTGGCGGCCAGCAAAAGGAATGCAGCGGAGCCATGGTGGGCAAAATGCCCAACGTTACATGGCTCAAGGGCTCCTTCGTGGAGACCATAAAGGGGTGGCAATCGGGGTGGTTTTACATCACCGAGCCGCGCGACACCAACTGGGTGGCGGCCCCCGAGTTTCGATCCGGAATCCCCATGCAGCTCACTTCCTGGAAGGAGAAGGGCCTGTCCTGGGGCTCATCGGTGGAGCTGGACAGACTCCAGAAGTGTATCCGGAACATGATAAGCAAGAAACTTAAGCTTGTCAACATAGTCCAGGTCATGCTCTTCCGCCGGATCCTCCCGTGTCAACAACGGGCTTTCAACTTATGGGAGTTCGACCCCGCCCAGCACCAGACTCTGTGCGAGCTCTTCGACACGAGGCATAAGGACGTCTGGAAGGTGCTGTTCAAAGGCGCGAAGCTCCTTGCGAATCCGGTAAGCTCTGTACACCGGGTAGGGTATTTATTTCTCATAGCTTAACCATGTGCGGGGTCTGAGCTCGCATGCCTTTGACAGGACTGGGTGGAGACATCGGAGCAGATTAACTGTCCGGCCCCTCTGCCCGAAGACCCTGCAGATGCTCTCCTGACAGAGATGCGGACTTCGGCTCCTTATGAGGTGCCGGAGAAGACCAATAAGAAGGCCACGGGAACCCGAAAGAGTTCCCGGCGCCAGGTGGTATCGGACACATCGTCTGATAACTCCGAGACGCATTCCTCCCGTGAAAACGAGGACAAGGAAGATGAAGATTCTCCCCCTCCAGCCGGGGGAGACAAGAAAAGGAAGCCCGCCCCACCCGGGGAGGCCGAAGGGTCCAAGAAGGGAAGGACTCTCCTTCCAGACTGCTCCACCACCGCCGTTGATGGCGAATACGAGTGGCTGCTCAGGGCCAAGCCCCTGGCGAAGTCGTAAGTATTCAGATACTAGAGTAACTCATAGCATACTTTTGTTGCACTGCTTCTCCTAACATCGAATATGATTATGCAGTCCGCCCCGAGCCCGTATCGACGTATCCTCGTCGGACGGCTCCTTGGACTCGTCGGATATGAAGAGTGATACACTTCCAACTGCTGCCTCTCCTTGCCCTACGGACAATGCCGAGGTATTGTCTCAAGGGGCACCGAGCCGGGGGGAGGTAGTCCCGGAGGCGCCTCAAGACGAACTTCCGGACTCCAGGCGCGAAAGGAGCAAGACTCCCAAGGGCTCCAAGTTCGGCCCCCAGCTGAACGCCGCGCCGGGACCTTCGATGGTTCCGGACTCCGACTAGTGGCCCCCTTCCAAGAGGGGCAAGCCGCTCGTGCCGGTGACCTCTGTCCATCCAGAGGCACCGGACAACCTGCTGGGAGCGCTTCGCGGCGCTTCCATCGATGAAGAGCACCACACTATTATGAGTGCAGTGATCAAGAAGGTTCAGTCCACCAAGAGCGGACTGACTGAAGCCTGTGCCAGCCTTCTAACAGGCTTTGAGGTAAGTATTTAAAATATAGGAAAATATTACCGCATAGACAGTAGCCCCTGATGCTCTGTTTGGTGTTCACAAAGAAAAGCCAAATAGAGGATCAAATAATATCTGCAGGAGTCTAATATAAGTATGTCTGTATGCGTATGCAGGCTTTGCTGCTGACCTCTGCCGTACTGACTGCGGAGGTCGCCGCACTGAAGTAGGACCTCGAGCGGTCCGAAAAAGAGCTCGGCCTTGCTAAGAGGCAAATCGAGGAGAACAAAGGTAAGTAATACCTTGTCTATATAAAAAAGAAAATGTGGTTGCGAAATGACAGGGTCATCATAATGTGCCAGGGGCGACGACCGAAGTGGTGACCCTGAAGCAAGCGTTGTCCGAGGCCGAAAACAAAGAGGCCAAGGAGCGCACCGAGCGGGAGAAACAAGAGGCACGGGTGGGCGAGGTGCAGCAAGAGCTCCAGGCTCTCGTGAAGAAACACTAGACTTTGGAGCTTGACTCGAAGACGCGAGAGACCGAGCTTGCTGTGGCCCTTGAGAGCACAAAGCATGCCAAGGCTGAAGCCCAAAAGGCCCTCCAGGAAATTGAGGCGATGAGGAAGATAGCGGCGGGTAAGGCATTCAATATGCAAAGCAAGCATTTGAAAGTAAATTACTTGTTACTTACCCGAGTCAAGAGCTCTCCAGGAGCATTCGCAGATTTGCCCCGCAGCGTGTCGGATGCCGTGAAATATTACCAGGCCGAGGAGGGGAGCACGACGGAGAAGTTGTTCTGGTCTCAGTATACTAGGACCAAACACCCGATGCCTGTGAGCGACCAGCTGAAGTAACTGGTCGAGCTGCACAAGGCGGCCGAACAGGCCATGAGGGGCCTTAATAGTCCGGATGTGGCCTGACAGCTCCCTTCCCAACAGGTACTTCGGCCTGGTGAGGCGGCTTGTGGACGCCTGCCCCCGGCTGGAAGTCATCAAGCGGTCCGTCTGCATCGAAGGTGCCCACCGGGCTTTTGCCCGTGCGAAGGTGCACTGGGCCAAGATGGACGCCGAGAAGCTGGTGAAGGAGGGCGCAGGGCAAGGAGCATCGCCACCCTGAGATGTATTATGAGGGTGTCCTGAAGGGTGCCCGTCTTGTGGAGGACGAGTGTGCGAAGGATGTAATTTTTGAATGAACTTGCTCGTGTGATCCTGTATTATGAAAACTTGTTCATATGCGCTATGCAACGCTTGTTTGAATTTAAAATATTACCTTATGTGCGGCTGTTTATTAAATCTGAGAGATGGCCAGTCGTCGGCTTCTGCCCCCGTGCCCCACGCCTTAAGCCGGACAAAGCCGACTCCTCGCTCTAAGCGGCATAAGTCTTTAGGGACTCGAGACTTCTCGAACATCGACCAGCTCTCGCCTTATTATGACAGTCAGTTTTTGCTTTCTCTACTGAGGTGCTTGCCCAGATGAACGGGGCACATCGCAGTAGTTCTCCAATGGCTACCTTAGCCGGATATAGCGGAACGAAGGTACCAAAGCATGGGAGCCGGGCAAACCCAACTATTGACCCAAGACATGATTTGGAGCTGATGCATATAATACTATAAGTTCGGGGTGCCGCACTGTTGAAAGTGTTCGGACTTCTCACGCCGTATTATGGGGTACGCTTAAGCCCCTGGCGTATTGGCCATACCAGAGTGTAGGGGTGTTGAATGTCATGAATGAACATATATATAAAAAAGAATAGAGAATGCGATAATAGTCTAGTGCTATGCATTGTTTATTCAAAAAGGTGCGTCGAAGCAGAATGATACAAGTAGTGCGATAAGCAAAAAGTAGGACTATTTGACATGTCCCCTTCAAGGGCAACCTGTGGAATGATATTTGAAGCAAGTATTTCATCGTTATCAGAGACCACCTGGTAGTTCCGTGGTGCGACGTAGCTTTCTGCCTCCTTGGTTGTTGCATCGTGTGTCCGGCAATCGTACTGCCGGACGGGGCTTCCAGAGATTAAAGTCCTGAAAGAGAGAAAAATAACAAAGCGGGAAGCCCCTAGTGCGGTTGAGCCGCGTCTTGGGGCGTGTCGTAGTCGTGCCCCCCTCCCCACCTGTGCCCATGGTATTTTCAATGCGTAATTATGTACGCGTGGCACGGATTTCGCCGTTTGGCTGGGACTGGGGTGGGGGCCGCATTGCTATGCGAGCTCGGAACGTGCCAGGCGGTCTTGTTGCCGATTACTCCGGGCGCGCTTGAAGGTGTCCGGGTCTTTAATCGCCGAACTGGTGGATTGCCTTAAGAGGCTGCTTTGCGCTTCTGCTGCGAGGGCCGCAGTGTGCTCCTCCGTGCGGAGAGAGCGCTCTGTGTTTCCATTGACTGTGATGACCCCCCGAGGTCCTGGCATCTTGAGCTTGAGATATGCATAGTGCGGTACCGCGTTGAATCTCGCAAATGTGGTTCGCCCGAGCAGTGCATGATAGCCACTACGGAACGGGACTATATCGAAGATTAACTCCTCGCTCCGGAAGTTATTCAGGGATCCAAAGACCACTTCCAGTGTGACTGAGCCTGTGCAATGGGCCTCTACACCTGGTATGACGCCTCTGAAGGTCGTTTTTGTGGGTTTGATCCTTGAGGGGTCTATACCCATTTTGCGCACTGTGTTCTGATAAAGCAGGTTCAGGCTGCTGCCGCCGTCCATAAGGACTCGAGTGAGGTGAAATCCGTTGATGATTGGGTCTCAGACTAGTGCGGCGAATCCACCATGACAGATAATAGTGGGATGGTCTCTGCGATTGAAGGTGATCGGACAGGAGGACCATGGGTTGAACTTTGGGGCGACTGGCTCCAACGCATATACATCCCTTAACGCATGCTTCCACTCCCTCTTGGAGACGTGGGTTGCGTATATCATGTTCACCGTCCGCACTTGTGGGGGGGAAACTCTTCTATCCTCCGGTGTTCGGCTGCCGGGGCTCTGCCTCGTCATCGCTATGTAGCCCCTTATCTTTGTTTTCGGCGTTTAACTTGCCGACCTGCTTGAACACCCAACATTCCCTGTTGGTGTGGTTGGCTGGCTTGTCGGGGGTGCCATGTATTTGGCACGAGCGATCGAGTATACGGTCCAAACTGGACAAGCCCAGAGTGCTTCTTTTGAATGGCTTTTTCTGCTGATCGGGTTTAGAGCCTCTGAATCCGGCATTGACTGCCGTATCCTCGGTATTGTCGCTATTGACGAAGTACCATGGTTCTTTCATATATTATTGCTGCGATCCAGCTAGCTGTCCTCTCCCGTGCAAAAGCGGGTCATCAGTGTCGTGAGGGCTACCATAGATTTCGGCTTTTCCTGGCCAAGGTGCCAGGCGAGCCACTCGTCGCGGATGTTGTGCTTAAAAGCTAATAGGGCCTCTGCATTCAGACAGTCGATGATTTGATTTTTCTTTGTCAGGAACCGTGTCCAGAATTGCCTGGCTGATTCCTCTGGCTGCTGAATTATGTGGCTCAAGTCATCGGCATCTGGTGGTCGCCCATAAGTGCCCCGGAAGGTGTCGAGGAATGCGGCTTCCAGATCTTCCCAACAGCCGATGGATTCTGCTGGCAGGCTGTTGAGCCAATGCCGAACTGGTCCTTTGAGCTTGACTGGGAGGTATTTGATGGCGTGTAGATCGTCATCACGGGCCATGTGGATGTGCAGGAGAAAGTCTTCGATCCATACCGCAGGATCTGTTGTGCCGTCGTATGATTCGATATTTATGGGTTTGAAACCCTCTGGGATTTGGTGATCCATCATTTCCTCTGTGAAGCATATGGGGTGTGCGGCGCCTCTGTAGTGGGCTATGTCGCGACGTGGCTCGAATGAGTCTTGTCCGCTGTGTTCGGCCCGACCGGATTTACTTTTACTGTATCCGGTGTGACGGTTGTCGTCTAGCGTAGTAGCGCGCCCTCGTGATCCGTAGATCGATCTTGCGTGTTTTGCTTTGTCCTTCAATACGCCTCGCAGGTCTAGCGTGTTTCTCCGTGCCTTGTCATTTTTATTTGAGTGGCGTCAGGGTGCGGGCTGAGTTTTTGGCTGAAATGCCTCTCTGTCGCGGCCACGAGGTGGCCGATTAGCCGCGTCATATGCTGGAGATGTAGGTTTTAATGCTTCCTCCTCCAGTCGGGGTAGCAACCTGCGCTTTGGGTAACTCTTGGAGGGGCGTTCGAGTTCATATTCCTCGGTCCCAAGGACTTCAGTTCATCTGTCAGCTAGCAAATCTTGATCAGCTTGAAACTGCTGCTGCTTTTTCTTAAGGCTATTTGCCGTGGCTATAAGCCGGCGCTTGTAGCGCTCTTGCTCGGTGGGATCCTCCAGCACGACAAATTCGTCATCGTCGAGGCTTGCCTCGTCTTCAGAGGGAGGCATGTAATTATCGTCCTCCGCCTCTCCATCTGCCGCTCTCTCGGGAGGGCTGGCTTCTCCATCCTCCTGCTCTCAATCTTGCTGGAGGGGATTGTTGTCGCTTTCGGCACTGTCCGGAGTGCTATTATCTCCTGTGCCGGTGTCACCGCTTTTGCTTTGGCGAGACTTAGAGCGGCGCCGCTGACGTCGGCGCTTGGGTTGCTTCTTGGAGGGGTCATCCTCCGCTGTCCCGTCGCCATTGCCTTCTTTGGGTGTGTCCACCATGTATATATCATATGATGAGGTGGTTGTCCAAGTGCCCTGTGGGCAGTGGTTCCTCTTCGTCTCCCGCATCGTCGTCCATACCGTCGATGTCTTCGGAGTCGAAGTCGAGCATGTCGGTCAAATTGTCGACAGTGGCTACTAAGTGGGTGGTGGGTGGGCGGCGAATTTCTTCGTCATCGGCATCCCAATCCTGCCGAACATAATTCGGCCAGGACTCTCCTGACAGGGAGAGATACCTTAATGAGTTCAGCATGTCGCCGAAAGGCGAGTGCCGAAAAATATCCATGGAGGTGAACTCCATAATCGGAGCCCAGTCGGATTCGATAGGCACCGGCGGAGGCGGTTCGGAGTCGGTGGCCAGGGAAGAATCCGGCAATTTGGCGTCACGACTCTCGTGAAGGGTAAGGTCGATACTTGGCTCGATCGCCGTTGAGAATGCAGCCTCTGTGGCGGGGTCTATCCCCTCGTCCATGGATGGCGCAATCGGCTCCGAATTGAGGGTCAGGGCGGTTGCCGGTGCGATCTCCTGCACACTATCCGATGGTAGAGCTAAATCATGCTCATCGTGACCGTGTGGCGTACTCGGTAGGGGCTTGAATCCATCGAAGATCAAGTCTCCGCGGATGTCGGCCGTGTAATTTAAGCTTCCAAACCTAACCTGGTGGCCAGGGGCATAACTGTCGATCTGCTCCAGATGTCCAAGCGAGTTGGCCCGCAGTGCGAAGCCGCCGAATACAAAGATCTGTCCGGGGAGGAAAGTCTCACCCTGGACTACATCGCTATCGATGATCGAAGGAGCCATCAAGCATAACGATGACGACACAAAGGAACTCTCAATGAAAGCACCAATGTCGGTGTCAAAACCGGCGGATCTCGGGTAGGGGGTCCCAAACTGTGCGTCTAAGGGGGATGGTAACAGGAGGCAGGGGACACGATGTTTTACCCAGGTTCGGGCCCTCTTGATGGAGGTAAAACCCTACGCCCTGCTTGATTATTCTTGATAGTATGAGTAGTACAAGAGTTGATCTACCACGAGATCAAAGAGGCTAAACCCTAGAAGTTAGCTTATGGTATGATTGTATGTTGGTCCTACGGACTAAACCCTCCGGTTTATATAGACACTGGAGGGGGCTAGGGTTACACAGAGTCGGTTACAAGGAAGGAGATCTGCATATCCGTATTGCCAAGCTTGCCTTCCATGCCAAGGAGAGTCCCATCCGGACACGGGACAAAGTCTTCAATCTTATATCTTCATAGTCCAACAGTCCGGCCAAAGGATATAGTCCGGCTATCCGGATACCCCCTAATCCAGGACTCCCTCACCCATCCTCTCACTACTCCAGCCTGAGCACACTTATCTTCCAGGTTCTATCCCCCCTCGTTTCCAATTCTGCATTTGTTGTTCTCCTGAGAATAGTAAGATGTCAATCCTATTAACCCTCATAAGTTTAGCTAGAGCATGAAGTCACACGTTTCACTGTTTGAGTTTGAAACTATTATTATAAAAAACAATAATTATTTAGTAACACTAGTATTTCTCAAATGAGTAGTTTGACCATAGTTTGACCAGATTTGACCAAAATGGAAATAATTATTTAGTAACACTAATATTCTTGAATATTTATGTAGTAACACGAATATATCTTGAATAAGTAGTTTGACCACAGTTTGACCTGATTTGACCAAAATTCTAAAAAACTGTCATAATTATTTAGTAACACTAATATTCTTGAATAATTATTTAGTAACACTAATATTCTTGAATAATTATTTAGTAACACTAATACTTCTTGAATAAGTAGTTTGAACAAAGTTTGACCTAATTTAACCAAAATTCAAAAAAATTGAAATTTGAGCATAACTTTTTTCTCTTTTAGAATTTGAGGATTCTAAAAATTTGCAAACAGGCCATAGGCTGTCAAAATCGGATGCGGATTTTCGTGCTGAACATTTTGATATATTATACATTTTTTTGACATCGTATGCAAAAGTTATAGCCGATCGAAGGGGGGTAGAGTTTGAAAATGGGACCTTTAGCAATGCACCCTTTAGTCCCGGTTAGTGTCTCAAACCGGGACTAAAGGACTCATTTGAATCGGGACTAATGCGTTTAGCTGCACGAACCGGGACCAACCGATTCCATCAGGGTGGGCCCCTCCTTCCCCTTATCTCCAATCAAACCATGCCAACTGGTGTAGCCCTGTAAAATGCCCATTGATGTAGCGTTGCCCTTATATTTAATCAATGGCTAAGTATTAAAAATCTAATGTCGGATTTTAAACATGGTAAATCAGCTCTGTGTGAGAAATTTCCTGACCTTTACTCTTTCTCCCCCAATGAAAAAAATTGTCTTCATAACATACTACACTTTGGTTATTTAGCTAAACATTTGTGTGCACTACTCTCAATTCAAGCATTCCAGCAGTTTGAAAGTTTGCAAAACTTGCTAGCTCTGACTAACCAGAATGACAAATCACTATAAATGGGTCTACAAATGGGGTACTAATTCCTATCCTACATGTTATGAGATTCTGAGAGTAACTTATGATGCTCATATTCCTCTTGAAAGTACTATTATAATATGCTAGTCAGTTGAGACACAAAATTTTCATATAGCCTTTGCTCGATGATGGGGTCAAGACGAATTATCTACTTCAGAAAAGAGACTTCTATAGGCCAGCAAATACATGTTTTCTCCGTCAAGAATATGTTAAGGAGACTTCTCTGCAATTTTATTGGTGATATATGTTCTTCATGATTGCAGGCACCCATTACCTCTAGGAAATTCAAGGGTACCTCCTTTTATGATGAATGTCTATTCACTTGCAAGATACGACCAAAAGGTATCATGGTAGACATTACAATCATGTGTTGTTGGAATCTCTAGATCCCAAGGAATGGCAAAATCTTCGAGAATGCACCTAATTCAATCCAAGCCCCACAAAACAAATTAAAGGTTGGACTTCTGTTAGTCAAGCCTAGAGCTAAATGCAAGAATTGTGATATTTCATGGCATGGATGGAATCCCAACCTTGAGTTGCTCCTTTGCAGCCCTTCCTTTTTCTTATTTCTTATTATATTCTCTTTCATGCAATATGCTAGTGCCTCTTTGGTGGATGTGATTATGGAATGACACCTCATCTAGATGCCTATTACAACACCACTTCATTATCCGAAGTGAAAACTCTTCTACTGCCCTTTAATGGTCAGTTTCAGCGACGATGAACTTGTGTTTGTTGTTGTGTTGGTCTTCACTTGCTTACCTCGGTAATCAGGATGAAAATCCTTGTCCATGCCATCTTAAATTGGACGTAGCGAAGATGGCGCGAGCATGTTTATTCCTTCTTAAAGGCATTTTGCGGAAGAAGTCAACTTAGTCATATGTGTTAATTTCATATCTTGTAATGGTTTGACCATTGTTACCTTTGTTATGTACCCTGTTTAATAGTAATTAATAAAAATGTGTACTTCGCAATGATGCAGAGGCCGGGGGTTTCAACCTCCTTTTACAAAAATGTAAGTATTTAATTTGTTATGTTTTAATAGAATTATTGTCTTTCCCCTAAAAAGATAGTCTACAATTTCACATGGTTTACCACCACTAGATTCATCTCTTCTTTTCCTATAAATCATTTTGCAATTTCAACTTGCGGTGCCTACAAATAGGTTGAACACATAAACACTTACAAAAATGCAATTTTGAAATAATAGTTACTTTGAAATTTTATTTTTTTCTTTTAAATTATGCCTAAAAAGGTAGTATCTTGTAATACTTTCGGGAGCAACTGAAACTATTACTAAAATCCAATTCCCTGGCATTCGCAGCAAATGCTCAAGTTTCATTTGGGTTTCTTTCTTGATCAACTATAACCGCCACATTGCCATTGCATAGGCATGTATAATTTCCAAAGAAGAAACCAAGAGTTAAACAACAGATAGGAATGCATGTTTTCTGCACACATAGCATCCGAGTTTTGATATTCCATGCTTTTGGGAAAGCAGCACGGTTGGCATGGTATGTGCGAGACGCACGGCAAATTTACTAATATCCAATTCGTCCCTTTGAGAAAGCACCGTGTTTGGTACTGGTAGTTATATTATTAAAGTTGGCAGTGGCACGATCGAAAGTAGGCATCAAGCTGCCTGCTACAGTAGGATTGGTTAGATATTTTCTTATTGCTCTGCCAATTTCTTTTGTATGGGTGGTTATCGATGATTGGTTGTCTGTAATGTGATATGTTAACCCTCTGGATTGTTGGTTGTATGCTTGGTTTCTATTAAAAGAAATCAGGGGGAAACACAAGTGAAACTATTAAATTGCATGAACCCAATGTTTCAATTGTATGCTTGGATTGTATGGGTAGCATGTTTCTACTAAAAAAAGCTTAGATCAGAACATGCTACTTGCATCGCCTAATAATTGAATTCGGAGACCGGTCACGACCGGCCATCTCATACTTGGAGGAGATCATGGCAATCATAGCGGCAGGGGCCGCCGCATTGGTCGTAGAAGCAGTGTTTCCACTCACCGCCCATGGAGCAGCACCTTATTCACCGGAGGTGCCCTTGGCGACAGCTGGGGACATACATGATCATTCTGTTAGAGATTGGGAATGTTGGGGACATATAGTGGATGTGGTTTCTGAAGATTGGATTCGCTCCATGATATTATTTGCTCTGTTTGCTACACAAATATAAAAAATATGTTCCTAACGAATATGATCAAAATTATTTAGATAATTAACCGACGTCAACCAAAGACTCCCAAATAATATTTTCTAGGATATTCATCTGATTATCAAAATTATACTAGTCATACTTTTTTTGGAAACGAAAATATTGTAGATAAAAGTATAATATTTTGGACCTCCAGTCGAAAGCCGGGAAACCTAGTCCCTCGACTGTTAAAGCCGAATACTTCTGGTTTTGGGGACTTATTCCCTGTTGGTAGCTTCATGAACATTCATCGTCAACACTTAGGGCATCTCCAGCCGTTGGCCCCCCAGGAGGGGCAAAAAATTGCCTCCTGGAGGCGCATCGGCGCTAAACCGCACACTGGGGGCGTGATGTCCCCCAGTCGCGGCCCCCCACGGGTTTTTAAAATGATTAAATTCGGCGCAAACACAACGCAAACACGGGCGAGTTCGGTCAAATTTAAACATATTTACAAAAAAAAGAAAAAAAAAATACGCGGGCTACCCCCGCCATCTCCCTCGCCGCCCGCCTCGCCGCCCGCCCACGCGGTTCTACTGCTGAGGAGCTGTAGAACCGCGTGTAGTCACCGCTGTCGGTGTCAAAACCGGCGGATCTCGGGTAGGGGGTCCCGAACTGTGCGTCTAGGTCGGATGGTAACAGGAGGCAGGGAACACTTTGTTTTACCCAGGTTCGGGCCCTCTCGATGGAGGTAAAACCCTACTCCTGCTTGATTAATATTGATGATATGGGTAGTACAAGAGTAGATCTACCACGAGATCAAGGAGGCTAAACCCTAGAAGCTAGCCTATGGTATGATTGTTGTGTATGGAGTTGATTCTGTCCTACGGACTACAACCCTCCGGTTTATATAGACACCGGATAGGGTTAGGGTTACACAGAGTCGGTTACAATGGTAGGAGATCTTGAATATCGCATCGCCAAGCTTGCCTTCCACGCCAAGGAAAGTCCCATCCGGACACGGGACGAAGTCTTCAATCTTGTATCTTCATAGTCCTGGAGTCCGGCTGAAGGTATAGTCCGGCTACCCGAACACCCCCTAATCCAGGACTCCCTCAGTAGCCCCCGAACCAGGCTTCAATGACGACGAGTCCGGCGCGTAGATTGTTCGGCATTGCAAGGCGGGTTCTTCTCCAAATCTTGTGTACCTGTAGGAATAATGTCCGATTTTTGTAATGTAGTGCTCCTCGGCTTCCACGCCCAATAATGGCCGTCTTCCACGTGTCAAACGAATGCGAAAAGCCAGGGCGTTTTTTACACCCACACCCCTAGCCGTATAAACGAGCCGCCTATTTAACGGGATGGGGATTTAGGTCCAAACCACATCTTCTCCTTTCCGCGAGTTATCATCAGAGCGCTTCCAGCAAAGGTCCATTCCAACATGGCCAGCCGTCCCAGCTCCTCCTCTCGCCCTTCCAGTCCTAAACCTAGAGACTGGGAGAGGTGCTCCATCCCGCACAGCGAGCCTTCAGGCCAAGGGATTTCTCCCTCAGGCCTATATGGTCCCGGTCCGAGCCGGACTCGCCACCTATAATGGTGGAGAGCAAGCGGAGAGCACCCCCAATCCTCTAAAGGAGAGCGGGTGTGCCTCGTCCCCTATCTAATAAGGGGACTGGGATTTCCAATTCATCCATTTCTCCGCGGGCTTCTGGAGTTCTACGGCCTCCAGCTGCACAATCTCACGCCCGCCTCCGTATTGCATATTGCGGGTTTCGTCGCCCTTTGCGAGCTATTTTTAGGCGTTGAGGCTCATTTCGCGCTGTGGAAGAGGTTATTCTGCCTGGTGCCCCGTTCTCAAAAGGGGTCTATATACCAAGTGGGCGGAGCCGAAGTATGGCGCATCGCCGGGACCGGATACCTATCCGGAACCCCAAAGAAGGCATCCGAGGACTGGCCTTCGGAATGGTTTTACATAGATGACGTCCCGCTACCGGACCCTATCCGGGTCGGTCTCCCTGAGTTCAACAGTGCTCCATTGAAGAAACGCTTGAGCTGGCGTTGCGGAGCTCTCAGAGAGAAAGCGACAGAGACGTCCTTTACCTGATGGGCCGGATAAGATGTTGGCTCATTCCGGACTAACCATGATTGGAGTCATGGCCGCATGCATTATGCGGGGGGTGCAGCCGCTTCAATATAGAGGCCACCCAATGTGGGAATTCAACGGGGAGGATGACGCCACCCGTTACGGTCGTAAAGGGCCGGACTCAGCCGCTGCCTCTAGAAAAGATCTTATCCTCTCTGTACAAGGGAGAAAAGGAGGAATTCCTCCGCGTCAACCCGCAGGCCGGATTCAGTATGTACGATCCTCCAAGTTGGGTAAGTGAACAATTGCGCTTGCCCGTTTGTTTGATACTCCCGTGGTTAGATAGGTAGTCTAACGACTTACTGCAGGAACTGCGACAGGAGGTAAAGAATATAAGCAGCCGCCCTCCACAGCCCGAGGACCCAGAACGGTCCCTCGATCCGGACTTCGAAGAGGATCCGGACATATCGGTGGAGCTTATCGACGGGGTGTTTTATCAGCTAAGCAAGGACAATACCTTGGTAGCCATCACGGCTGATTACCCAGGGTTAATCCCGGCCTCCCAGGTGACGGAAACCGGAGTCTCATTCCCTTGAGAGGGATTCCACTCTCGCGTATTTCGGTGTTTCTGACGTCAACCGTGTTTTGCAGGGGAGATTTCCGAGGCAGGAGGCCGAACCTACGGCGACCAGCCAACGAGGGGCCGCAGAGCCCCGTAGGGCAAAAAGGAATGAAGTCCGGACTGAAATGCCGGCGCAAAGGTATAGTGCACCCTCTGTTTCCCTGGAGTTATTCTATCAGGGCATATTAACGCTCGTGCTATCTTCAGGACGAAGAGACCTCGCCGGACTACATCCGGAGAGGTTGCCAATCGCGCCTCCACCAGCCAGGCTCCAACGTCTGGCCAGGAAGCGGAGGCGAGTCAAGGCGCGCACCGGACGTCCTCCGACAGAGGATGCGGACAGGCTGTCCGCCACAAATTCAGAAGTGGAGAGTGCCATGAACCACAGGCGTCGCCGGACAATTCTACGCGACGCTTGTTTCTCCCAAGAGGCTTTAGATGCCTTTAATTCGGGAGATGCGTACCTCCGTGCCGCTCAAAATGGTTTAGCCAGAGCCACGGAGCAGTATGTGAAAAGACATACGGGTAAGAAAATTTTGGTTAATATATATATATATGCCAGTAGCCCCCGAGACTTGAAACAGTTAGAGCAACTGATTTAAGGATCATTTAATATGCAGGTTCTTACAGAGAAGAATACTGTACTGTCCCAGGAGCTGGAAAAGTGCAAGGCCCAACTAGAGGCCGCACTAGCCGCAGCAGGGGAGCCCAAAGGGACCCCCTCAGGTAAAATACACTTCGAAAGATTAGTATTGTGCGGTGTGGGTGTAAATCTGACAAATCAAATTGCAGATGGCGCCGGACTCGATCCGGACAAGCAACAACTCTTACGCCAGCTAAAGGCCGGTGAGAGTATGTTGACGAGGGTGAGGCGAGAGAGAATGATCTTCAGGATGCCAACACCAAGCTGGACGTCGAACTTAAAGATGTTCGTGGCCAGCTGTCGGACTCCACGAAGGAGAATCAGCGGCTTCGACGCGGCATTTTTAGTAAGTGCTTGAACGAACTTTGAAAAAAGAGTTCGGCGAGGAAGTCGACTAACAGAGTAATGTCTGTAGGTATGCTCACAGGTCGTCCTGCAGAGGAGATGCCCGGTTCTACGGGTGACCTTCTTCCCGAACTCATGCAACTGCACGAGCGAATTCGGCAGGCGATGCGAGGCGTTGCCCAAGCCTTATGGCCTGCCCACTCCATGCCCGAGGGCCTTGGAGAGCTTGCGGAGAAGCTGAAGGGAGCTCGGCGGCGCTTCCGGTTGTGGAAGATATCGGCCTGCCGACAAGGCGCTAGGGAAGCCTGGGCCATGGTGAAGACCCGTTTTACGAAGTCTGACCCAAACCACATGGCCGAGGTCGGACCAGTGGGGCCTGACGGGAAGGAGATCCCTGTGAGCTTAGTATACGGCCAAGTAGAGTTGGCCGCGAAGTATTCCCAGCAGGACTGTAAATTAGACAGCCTGTTAGATGGTATAGAAGAGGAATACAATCAGTCAGAATGACTATGTAATTTTGAATTGACATGTGTAATGCCTTCTAGCCGGATTGTAGATCGTTTGTCGTTGCCGACCTTTTCGCTTCAACCTCGGGACCTGACGGTCCGGAGTGTGTCCGAATACCATAGCGGTTATATAAGAACCATGGTATGCGTGGAGACCAGGCGTAGGGGTCATTAGTGCTTTATCAGACAAGTGCCCAACTAGTTATGTTATATTACATGGTTAGTAAGAAACATCTTCCAGAGAGAATAGTTCCGTTAGGGGTTCCTTTCGCTGGGAGGCATGCCCTAAAGTGCATGTCCGGACTGCGTAAAAAGACGCAGAAAAAAGCATCTGGGGGCGCATAAAATGAGTAAAAAGATCATCTTTTATTCTCACCGACCGAATATTCCCTTAAGAACGCTAGCTTTCGGCTTCACCCAGTCTGAGGTACACATCCGGCTGACCCGGCAGTAACAATCGCAGAGGTGCTCCCTTTACCTCCTAGCCGAACAATCGGGAACGTAGGGGTAAGCACAGGAGCCAGGCAACCCAGCTTGGCCAAAACTTAAGTCATATCGATGCATATAATGGTGAAGAAAAAGGTACATGCGGAAGTTTGACGCATGTGTTGGGCATGAAGCCCGTATAAATAAGCTTCTGTTAAAGAAGCCCCCAGGTTTAATGAGCGCGAGTGGCGCGTCACTAGATAAGCCTTTAAGGGCTATAAAAGAAAAGAGGGGAAGGAGAGAAATGTAAGACAGAAAAATGCAAAAAATGGACAGAGGAAGGAGACGAACACAGAGTCCGGCGCTAGGCATAGAATCTTCGGAGACGGGTGGCGTTCCACGGGTTCGGCTCGAGTCGGTTATCCGACGCATCTCGCAGGCGGTACGCCCCGCCAGTCAGGACTTGGTCGATTATGAATGGACCTTCCCACTTGGGCTTGAGTTTGTCCTTTTTCTTATCCGGCAGGCGTAGAACTAGTTCGCCAACATTGTAATTTTTGGCCCGTACTTCTCTGCTTTGATATCTTCGGGCCTGCTGTTGATAAAATGCGGAACGGGCTTTTGCCACGTCACGCTCCTCCTCCAAGGCGTCCAAGTTGTCCTGCCGATCGAGCTCGGCTTCTCTTTCTTCGTACATGCGCACTCTAGGTGAGTCATGAATTATATCGCAGGGCAGAACTGCCTCTGCGCCGTACACCATAAAAAATGGTGTGTATCCGGTGGTGCGATTTGGCGTGGTCCGCAGCCCCCAGAGTACGGAGTCGAGCTCCTCTACCCAGTGCGTATTAGATTCCTTAAGGGACCGCACTAATCTGGGTTTGATGCCGCTCATAATAAGACCATTTGCACGTTCGACCTGGCCGTTGGTTTGTGGGTGATAGACGGAAGCATAATCGAGCTTGATGCCCATGTTTTTGCACCAGAGTTTTACCTCGTCTGCGGTAAAGTTTGTGCCGTTATCAGTTATGATGCTGTGGGGGACGCCATAACGGTGTACAACCCCGGATATGAAGTCTATCACAGGTCCGGATTCGGCCGTTTTAACAGGCTTGGCTTCTATCCATTTGGTGAATTTATCCACCATGACCAGTAAGTATTTCTTTCTATCGGTCCCGCCTTTAAGGGGTCCGACCATGTCAAGCCCCCAGACCGCAAAAGGCCAGGTGATTGGTATAGTTTGGAGTGCGGTGGGTGGCATATGGCTTTGGTTGGCAAAAAGTTGGCAACCAGCGCATCGTTGGACTAAGTCCTGAGCGTCTGCCCGGGCCGTCGGCCAATAAAAGCCTGTACGGAAAGCCTTGCTAACAAGGGACCGAGCAGCGGCGTGGTGACCACCGAGTCCGGCATGAATTTCAGCCAGAAGGTTCCGCCCTTCCTCTTCGGAGATGCACCTTTGAAGGACTCCGGTAGTGCTTTTCTTATAAAGCTCTCCCTCATGGACTCTGTAGGCTTTAGATCGCCGCACTATGCAGCGGGCCTCGTTTTGATCCTCTGGGAGTTCCTGCCTAGTAAGGTAGGCTAGGAATGGTTCTGTCCACGGGGCGATGACCGCCATTATTACGTGGGCTGAAGGTGTAATTTCATTGGCAGAGCCTCCAATTGTGTCAGATTGTTCGGCGTCGAGTGGTGCGGCTGGGTCGGGCTGTTATTTGCGGGTTCCCCCTCCCATGCTACGGATGGCTTGAACAATCTTTCCAAAAAGATGTTGGGGGGACTGCATCACGTTTTGCTCCGATGCGTGCCAGGACGTCCGCTGCTTGATTGTTTTCTCGGGCTATATGGTGAAACTCCAGCCCTTCGAAACCGAGCTGACATTTTTAGGACGGCGTTGCGGTAAGCTGCCATTTTTGGGTCCTTGGCGTCGAAGTCTCCATTTATTTGGGATATCGCGAGGTTCGAATCCCCGCGTACCTCTAGGCTTGAATGCCCATGGATACTGCCATCCGGAGACCATGTAGGAAAGGGCCTCATATTCGGCTGCATTGTTGGAGTCCGTGTACATAATCTGGAGTACGTATTGGACTGTGTCTCCTGTGGGGGACGTCAAAACGCCAGCCCCCAGTCCGGCCAACATTTGGAGCCGTCGAAATGCATGATCCAGTTTGAAGTATGTGCCGTACTCTTTAGGGAGTTCGGCCTCCGTCCATTCTGCGACGAAGTCGGCCAAAACTTGCGATTTGATAGCTCGCCGTGGCTTATAGGTTATATCGAACGGGAGGAGCTCGATGGCCCATTTTGCGATCCGGCCCGTTGCATCGCGGTTGTTGATAATATCGTTAAGTGGTACTTCCGAGGCTACTGTTATGGAACACTCTTGAAAGTAGTGTCGTAGCTTTCGGGATGCCATGAATACCGCATATGCAATTTTTTAATGCGGGTACCGTGATTTGCATGGAGTGAGGACAGTGGACATAGTAGACCGGCCTTTGAAGGGGGAATTTGTGTCCGTCCGTTTCCCGCTCGACAACGAGCACTGCGCTGACAACTTGATGTGTTGCTGCAATGTACAATAGCATTGGTTCGCCGGTGTTAGGCGCGGCCAGGACTGGGTTTGTTGCCAATATGGCTTTTATTTCATCGAGTCCGGCCGTGGCGGCATCCGTCCACTCGAAGTGTTCGGTGCGCCGGAGTAGGCGATAAAGGGGCAGTGCCTTTTCTCCCAAGCGGGAGATGAAGCGGCTTAGAGCCGCCACGCATCCGGTTAATTTTTGTATTTGTTTGAGGTCCTTTGGGATATCCAATTGTGACAAAGCTCGGATCTTGGCTGGATTTGCTTCAATTCCTCTACCGGATACAATGAAGCCCAAGAGCTTTCCGGCTGGAACGCCGAAGACGCATTTTTCCGGGTTGAGCTTGATGTCATATTTTCGGAGGTTATCGAATGTAGCCTCAAGTCGTCTACTAGAGATTCGACATGTCTTGATTTGACGACCACATCATCCACTATGCCTCCACTGTTTTGCCGATCTGATTTGCCAGACATGTCTGGATCATGCGCTGATATGTTGCGCCGGCGTTTTTCAGCCCGAAGGGCATTGTGTTGAAGCAGAATGGGCCGTATGGTGTGATGAATGCTGTTGCAGCTTGGTCTGATTCTGCCATCTTGATTTGATGGTAACCGGAGTATGCGTCGAGGAAACACAACGAGTCGTGTCCTGCGGTGGCATCGATAATTTGATCGATACGGGGGAGGGGGAAGGGATCCTTTGGGCAAGCCTTGTTAAGGTCTTTAAAAGTCGACACACAGGCGCCAGGATTTGTCCTTCTTTGGTACCATCACCAGGTTTGCTAGCCAGTCCGGATGTTTTATGTCTCTAATGAATCCGGCCTCCAATAGCTTGGCTAGCTCCTCTCCCATAGCCTGTCTCTTGGGTTCGGAAAAACGCCGAAGGGCTTGTTTGACAGGTTTGAATCCTTTTAGGATATTTAAGCTGTGTTCGGCCAGCCTGCGTGGGATCCCTGGCATGTCTGAAGGGTGCCAGGCGAAAATGTCCCAGTTCTCTCGTAGGAACTCTCGCAGTGCGGCGTCTACATCAGGGTTCAGTCGTGCCCCGATGGAAGCTGTTTTATTGGGGTCCGTTGGATGGACCTGGAATTTGACTATTTCGTTCAGCTGGCTTGAAGGATGTGGATTTGGATCTCTTTGTCGAGTATCACATCATCCCTGTTAACCGTGGAGCGCAGCGCAGTCAGTTCCTCGGCCGCTAAGGCTTCGGATAGTGCCTCAAGGGCTAATGCGGCCGTCTTGTTTTCGGCGCGGAGTGCTATGTCCGGATCACTAGCTAGAGTGATAATTCCATTCGGCCCGGGCATCTTAAGCTTCATGTACCCGTAATGGGGTATTGCTTGGAAGATTGTGAATGCTTCCCGCCCTAGTAAAGCGTGATGTCCGCTCTTAAACGGGGCCACCTGAAACGTGACTTCTTCGGACCTGTAATTATCCGGCGTGCCGAACACCACATCTAGTGTGATTTTTCCTGTGCAGCGCGCTTCCCGACTGGGGATTATTCCTCTAAAGGTTGTGCTGCTTCGCTCGACGCGGTTCCAGTCTATTTCCATTTTTTGAAGGGTTTCCTCATAAATGAGGTTCAGTCCGCTGCCTCCATCCATGAGCACCTTGGTGAGGCGAAAGCCGTCCACTATGGGACTGAGGACCAATGCGGCTGGTGCTCGGGCTGTTCGGAATCTAGGTTCATCACTTGCGTTGAAGGTAATGGCAGTGTCGCTCCATGGATTTATTGTTGCAACTTGATAGACTTCGGCGAGGCTGCGGAGTGTTCTTTTTCGCATATTGTTTGATGCGAAAGTCTCGAAGACTGTGAGAACGGTACTGGTGTCCTCGGGCTGGCTTTCTGCGGCCTCCCGATTTAAGAGGTCCTCGCCAATTTTGGCTACCTGCCGGAGTATCCAACATGCTCTAAGGCTGTGAGTTGGTGTGGCGTCCTCTGTACTGTGAATTCTACAGGGTCCATCAAGCCACCTTTCCAGTACGGTTCCATGCCCTGTAAAGGGTTTTGGCTTTTTGCTATTTATCCCGGGTGTCTTATGATGATGCACCCTCTTAGTTCGGACGGGATTACTATTCAAGGCCGGATTATCCCAAAATTTTCGGTTTTCCAGGCACTTTCCATCGCACAGTACTTTTGTACTATGGACGCCAAGTCAGCGAAGCGTGTAATATCACGACGACTTATGGCGTTAAGGATTCCCTCGTCCGTGCAATTACTGTAGAAAATTGATATTGTGTCTCCCTCGCGGAATCCTTTATCCTGTTCATAACCAGGAGGAATCTGGCCCAGTAATGATGTACTGTTTCGTCGGGCCTCTGCCTGACTTGGGAGAGATCGCTTATGTTCGGGTGGGCGGGTGTCGTTGAATCTGAAACCTCACCCAATCCAAGATTCGGAGGCCGAAGAGTTTCCGAACTCTGAAGTTCGGATTCTTGGATGTTGTCCAACGAATCTAGCCCGTTGCCTGATCCTAAGCTCAGGTCTTGAGTTACATCCTCCCCTCCGCGGGTATCCGGCTTGGAGGAGTCGGGAATTCGGACGTAGCTAGTCCTTAAAATAGATGAAGGGTCGCCGCACTGCGCCTCTACCACGGCAACGTGGTGGGTGACTTGGGGAGAGTTAATTTCTCTTAGATCGGGTTTAAGCCCAACCTGGTCGTAATCCGTAGCGACCCCCAGGGCGGCGATGCGATCCAAGAGCTGTTTACGGAAGAGAGCTCCATTGGATCTAGCTGCTCGACGAGCTCCGAGCTGACGTGTAGGTTGCTTTTGATGACCCGAGAGGTCACCGTCGGCGCAACAGCCGAACAGGCGGTCATGAGGAAACCACCTAGCCGGAGGGTTTGGCCGACAGCCAAGGCTCCCTTAGCAACGGCGCCGTCTTTGAAGACGGGAGAAGGCATCCTTCCTGATTGTGACGGCACAGAGGAACTCTCAATGAAAGCACCAATGTCGGTGTCAAAACCGGCGGATCTCGGGTAGGGGGTCCCGAACTGTGCGTCTAGGCCGGATGGTACAGGAGGCAGGGAACACTTTGTTTTACCCAGGTTCGGGCCCTCTCGATGGAGGTAAAACCCTACTCCTGCTTGATTAATATTGATGATATGGTAGTACAAGAGTAGATCTACCACGAGATCAAGGAGGCTAAACCCTAGAAGCTAGCCTATGGTATGATTGTTGTGTATGGAGTTGATTCTGTCCTACGGACTACAACCCTCCGGTTTATATAGACACCGGATAGGGTTAGGGTTACACAGAGTCGGTTACAATGGTAGGAGATCTTGAATATCGCATCGCCAAGCTTGCCTTCCACGCCAAGGAAAGTCCCATCGGACACGGGACGAAGTCTTCAATCTTGTATCTTCATAGTCCTGGAGTCCGGCTGAAGGTATAGTCCGGCTACCCGAACACCCCCTAATCCAGGACTCCCTCACCGCCGTCGTCGTCGTCGTCGTCGCCGCCGCCCCCACCTACGCCTCCGCCGTCCCTGCTGCATCCCTCCCCCGTTTGGCGCGGCGGGTTGGACGGTCCGGGGGCGTCGTCGTCGCTGTCGAGGACCACGACGCCGTGCTCGTCCTCGCGCCCACGCTTGCGGGCGGCGATCTCCTCCAGGGCCCGGCGCTGCCGGACCATCTCGTCGCGGAGGTAGTCGTCCCGCGCCCACCGCAGGGCGTCCTCGTCGTAGAAGCCGCGCCGGGCTATCTCCTCGTACTCCGCGGGGAGGCCGGGCTCCGGCTTGGGCTCGATGAGGACGAAGCGGCCGGTGGGTGGGGAGGCGTTGGCGCCGATGCGGACGCCGGAGCTGCAGGTGCGCGCGCTGACCGGCGTGCCCTGGGGCTCCGGCTTGACGGGGAGGAGGCAGGGCGAGCCGCCAGACAAGGAGGAGGACCCCCCGGTCTCCATGCGCCTCGGGGTCCAGGAGCTTCCCCGGCGGCGTGAGAAGGAAGGGGGGCGGGGTACTCGAGGCGCGGCGTGTTGCCGCCCTCGATGTACTCGAGGACGGCCTCCAACGTGCGCCCGGGCATGCCCCACCACCGACGCCGGCCGACGGCGTTGAGCCTGCCGGAGGGCTCGACGCCGTTGGTGGCCTCGAGCTGCTCGGCATGACGGCGGCGGAAGTAGGGCTCCCAGAGCGGGCTGTCGGGGACGTACCGTGGCCCCTCCCTCGCCGCACGCGGCAGGGACGAGCGGATGCGTGCGATCTCCGCACGCCGCGCCGCGCCGGTGGGTATCGGGGGCACCGGCACGCCGCCGGCGCTGATCCTCCACACCTGGGGTACCCGCATGTCCGGCGGGACCGGGTACTCGGCCTCGAAAAGGAGGCGAGCCTCGCTCTCGTGAAGATGGCGGCGGCCGAATCCGTTCGCCGTCGCCTGGGAAGCGCTCGGCCATGGGGGTGATGAACTGGAGACGACGAGAGAGAGGAGAGAGAGGAGAGGGAGGAACGACGACGGCGAGAGAGTACGAGTCGCCGAGTGCGCTGGGCGCGTCTTATATAGGCCGAGGCGCCGCCCGTGCGCGAGCCGCCGTGAGTACGCGTGGCGGGCGAGGGAGGGCGAGGGACGCGCGTCATCGGTCTTCACTGCGCCGCCCGTGAGGCATCAATGGCGCAGGCTGACCGGCGCGGCAGCTTTGGCATTGATTCGCCGCGGGAAACGAGGCGATGAGGACGACGAAGGGCCGAGAAGAGGGTAGAGTCGCTGACGCGGTGGCCCGCGGCTGTTTTCGCGCCAAAACAGTTCGTCCCGGCGCCCCCGGGTGCCCCCCAGCGTGCCGGGTTCGGCCTGGGTCCGCCGGCGCTGTTTTCGGCCCAAGCCGGCGAAAATCGGACTCCTGGGGCGCGACTGGACCGATTTTTCGGCGCCGGCGCAAAAAAAACGCCTGGGGAGGCCTTCCTGCGGGCGCGGCTGGAGATGCCCTTAGGATTCATATATGAGTATATGCAATGGGAACTTAGGGTTATAGTGGCGATAGACGCTAAACCTTTCTCCTTGATCATAATCTCTGGGGTGTAAAGGGAGACCTAATTGTTCTTTGATACGTCCGTAGTGAAACCCTTAATCACGCTCCTACACCAGCACACCAGCATAATATATATTAGGTGTGTGGTAGCGGTGTTAAGGGCATGAGAGGGAAAAACTTTTTTTTCTGGTGGCAGCAAAATTCACGAAGGTGCATTCGCTTGGTGTTCCTAAAAATGCAAAGTAAATAGATAGAGGTGGTCGCGGGTCGAGGCGAAACCCTTTTGAAACATCTTGTGGATTTTTTGAGAAGTTGAGTTTACATGTTTATGTTTAAAATAGTCCTACACCTACAAAGTTGTTATGTAACTTTCCACTTAACCTCCCCCTCCAACCCCCTCCCCCCCCTGGATTCCATCAGGGTTGTCCCCTCCATCCCCCTTACCTCCAATGAAAACATGGCAACTGATCAAGCCCCATAATGCCCATGGATGTAGCAGTGCTCTTATGTTTAATCAATTGTAATGTTAAACATAATGGCAAATCAAACTTTCTTTAGCAAGCATGACATATCCTGGCAAAAAAGAAAAAGAAATTTACCATCCTGTCCACAACTATAATTGTCATGAAAAACATTAGATTTGTCATGGTCAAAAATCAGACGTTCGATTTCTAGAGAAATCCTTGTTCAAAAGATTTTGAGAATAATTAATGACCGAGCATGGATGTTAGCTTGTGAACGAAGAAACCAGGAAACATGATGCAGGTTTCCTGCATGCATGCGTTGCTTATGTGATGCATGAGACGAAAGATAAACCTGCATGCATGCGTTGCTCATGTGATGCATGAGAGTAAAGATAGATATTCCATGCTTTTGGGAAAGCAGCGTGTTAGGTGTATGTGGTGTGTATTAATTGACGCATGTGTTCACTAACGCCCGCGTCAATCATATGCACTAGGTGAGTTATGATGGTTGAGCTAGACGACGGTGGTAGGTGAACTGTAGCTAGCGTGTTAGGTATGCGGTGTGTACTAGTTGACTCATGTATTCACTAAAGTCCGCGTCGATGTCGTTGAAATGATTCCGCGGTATGCAGTAGGTGAGTTATGATTGAGCAAACCATATAAGCCATGGTTGTAGGAGACTGGTTTTTCTACCGTGCACGGTAGACACCGTGCATGCATCCACCACACCCTTGTTTCGTCGGGATATGTGCCATCACAGGATGAAAGGTGATTAAATATTGTATCCCTGACATCACACATTGTTTTCTCTCACCTAATGTGTGGTAACGTGATATTTCATAGTCAGTTCCATCTAGTTGAGTTTTATTAAAAATTAAATGTTTCATATTTTTTATCACAAAAT
>NC_053026.1:533324189-533359812 GCF_003073215.2 Triticum urartu | reverse complement strand
CCGGTCCTCCCAGAGAGGCGGGCAGACTCTTGATACGATGATGTACAACAGCACTGAAGCAAGCGCGCGCTCAAGTACTCTATGTGATGTCACAGGAGTTGCGGAGCTCGGCCCAACGTGTGAGGTAATCGCGAGTGGACTCGGCGGGGCCTTGCACGCACAAGGAAAGCTGTCTGGGCTTGGGAGCCCGCTTGTAGGTGCTGGTGAAGTTGCGGATGAAGGCTTCTGTGAAGTCTAGCCAGCTGTTGATGCTACGCGGCTTGAGGCTGTTGAGCCAGTCCGCGCCGTGCCCTGCAGCATGAGGGGCACGTACTTCACGGCGACGCCGGATTGCCGTTGGCAGATGCTAACTGCGGTGGAGTAGTCGATCAACCAATCTTCCGGCTTCACGGAGCCGTTGTACTTGGGCGTGTCTCTTGGGAGCGAGAACCCTTTGGGAAAGGGCTCGTCGCGGATGCGGGGGCCAAAGCAAGGCGGGCCGACATCGTCTTCTTCTTCCAATGCCAGGGATCGCGCCAGGCGGTCGATCCGATGACGGGCGTCGTTCTCGCCGATTCCTTCGCGGCGGCCCAGCCGGCCGCTGAGAGTCGGGTGCGCCACTGGCGGTGAGGCGGGATATCTCTCTCCACGGGGCGGAGGCGGAGGCGGGTCGCCCCGCCACTCCATGGCTCGGGGATGACCGTCCGCGTCCCGCTCGATGGAGATCCGGGTCCGGCTGCGGCTGGTAGCCGGCTCCTTCTCGCGTCGCGCGCGGGATATCGCTCGTAGTCGGCGTCCGGGACGTCGCGCCGTGCTCTCGGCGCGGGGGAAGGCTTTCCGCGCGAGCGTCGGCTTCGTGCCGCTGCGTGGCGGCGTCAATCAACTGCTGGATGCGCCGGGTCATGTGGGGAAGGTCTTCGGGCTCCAGGCCGTCCAGCTCGTCTACGGCCGCCTGGGCGGCACGCAAGTTCTCGAGCGGAGTGGCATAGACCGGGCGGTCGACTCCCATGTCGGCGATGACGGCCGCGTTGCTTGACAAGGCCGGCCCGGCTTGGCCCGCCCGGGGCCGGCGTGCCGAAGGCGGCGCGGTCAGCCTCGCGCCGGTAGGCCTCAGTGAGGCGTCTTACGGAGGCCAGCCTCCGGCCCTCTGCGAGGAGGGCGAGGCGGCGTGCTTCCAGGGCTTCGTCGTCGGCGTCGGCCGGGAGAGGAGCGGACAAGTCTCGGCCGCCGCGCGCGAGGCGTCGCGGGCGCTCTCGTCGGCCGGGCCGCCGTGGCCGACAACCATCACTTCGGCGCGACAGCATCGTGGCCGTCGGCTCGAGGAAGCGGGTCGTTGTAGATCGCGACGTTGGTGGGGAAGGCGTCGTAGGAGGCCGTGTCGGAGTCGACAGGCATCGGGTCGGTGGAACCAACCGACTCCAGGTCCGCAGCGGGCTCGCTGGAGACATGGAGCTGGCCGAGAAGGTTGGCGAGGCGGTCAGTGCCCGCATCGGAGGCGAGCTCGTCGGGAGATCGGCGAGGCCGCTTGCCGCGCAGATGCTGGTGACGCCTTGCAGCGCGTCGTGGCAAGCGCCATCGGGCGTGCCGGGCTGGCTACGCTCGCTGGGGAGGAAGAGGGTTCCCGTCCAGAACAGGTCTCCGGACGACGGTGCGCCTGGCCCCACGGTGGGCGCCAAATGTCGGGTGGTAGGTGCGACATATGCCAACGGGTGGCTTATCTTTGTGGGAACCATAAGACGTCGCCGGTGCCTGGAAGCGGGATGAGGCGAAGACATGCACGCCGGCGGATCTTACCCAGCTTCGGGGCTCTCCAAGGAGATAACACCCCTACTGCTGCTCTGCGGGGTCTCCGCATGCTCACTCGATGAATCAAGTAGCTACACAACGCTCCTTGAGCTGTTTTGGGGGGAGGAGGAAGAAAGGGCACGGCTAGCCTGCTTCTTCTCCTTGTATGGTGTCTAGAACTAGCAGGGGGTCGAACCCTTTGCATGGGTGCTCCGGGGGGTTTATATAGGCCTACCCCCCGGGGGTACAATGGTAATCCGGCTGGGCGCGGGGCCCAGCCGTCTGTGACTGTGCTCGCCGGCTCTGCGCCGGCTGCTGGGGCCCGCCGACTGGTGGGTCCCGCCGGCTGCCAACTCCTTGTGTGGCTTCATCTTGTTGACGTGAGCTTCATCGTGGTAACGCGGCTACAGTACCGCCGCCTGTCGGACGATCGCTGTAGCCTTACCGCGTCTTGTCTCCTTAATGGGGCGTCCTCTTCGAGGGAAGCGGAGGGCCGGCTGCGGGAGCCGGCTCCGTCTTGGGCCGGCTGGTTGGAAGCGTGGCCGCCTTCGGCCGTCTCCTGCTCTAAGGGGCCCACCGCCTGTGGGCCACGCTGGCGGCCCGTCGTGGGTGACGCCAGGGTCAACATGGCAACAGTGCTGCGCCGGACGGGTCATGCCTACCTCGTACGGCGCACTGTGCCAGGCGTGCTCCGGGATTCGGGGGTGGCAGGCTCTTCTGTAGCCATGCCCCGTCGCACCGCCGTTAGGTGGGTGCAAACTCGTGGGTACGGTCTTGACTACTTTATGGGGAGCCGGCTCGAAGGAGTCGGCTTCTCGTAGCCGGCTTCTTGGAGTCGGCCCTCTCATGAAGGTTAAAGTCGGACCGCCTTCCCAAAGCCGGCCTGGATCGCAGCCGGCGGGGGAAGTTGGCCCTATGTCTTGGATTCTTGAGAGCCGGGCTGGCTCGTAGTTTTTGGAGAAGTGCCAAGGGAAGCCGGCTAGGCTACCCATGGCCATTTACTCCGACACCGTCTTCTCCCTCATCCCCGGCGAGGATTTCCGGCGATCCTCGATTTCTGCGCCGGACGAACCCTAGATCTGGAGGTGATATTTTCGTCTAAGTCCTGAGATCTGCATATTTTTATGCCTCCTTCATTGCATCGTAACTTTATCACCGTTGCTCTGATTCGTGCGTGTAGCATATCAAAATGTTCGTCTCGAAGAGTAAATCATTTCATCTCATTGCATCATTTTCATTTGAGCTCATCTTGATGCCCTAAATGCTATTGGAAAAGGGTTGTGTGATGATAGTTTCAGATCTGTTTCAGCAAATGCACTTTTGTCATTTTTGCCATGATTAATGTGTGCATGCTATGATCCTGAGCTCTACATGTGTTTTGAAGTATGCCATGCCATCTTTACAGAGGTGTATGCCATGTATTTTTGTGATCTCTGTGGTGACTAGAGCAAGCATGCAAAGTAGCTTACTCAATGTTACTGATTTCAGGGACTTAGAATTTCACTAAGTCCTTGTCCTGCTGTAATTTTTATGCCATATGTTCATGTTGTTTCCTAGTGACCCGTGCCTTTTTTGAGCATGATCAGTAAGGATGTTTTGTAGATATTGTGGTTCTCTATCCATCCATGTCTTTGTTTGCATTTATGGAGCACCCTAGCTTGACTCAATCGAGCTCTACTTTTGCTATAAAATGTTCCTGGCAGATCGTTAACATGTTTAGCGATTTTGCCGAGCTTGTTGTTGTTGATCCGTGCATGCTATGTTGTTGTTCTTGCCATGTATAGCTTCTATGCCATGTCTACTTGCTGGGTGTATGCTTAGATTATCATGCCATGCTTCATAGTGAGTGCATCAAGCTCGTAAACATGCCTACTTGATATCTGTTTTGCATGCTCTAGTTTTTTACTAAGTCTAAATCTGTTTATGTTTTTGCTATGTTCACATGCTTGCAATTGTATTTTCTGATCCCTTTTGGCTCATGGTCACTAAGGGACTTTTGTTCTATTATTTGAGTAGCTTCATGCCATGCCTTGCTTTGCCATGACATGTTCCTGTAGCATGTAGTTTTCGTGCGCTAAAGATTGCTTCCGGATGATAAATTCCTGACATGCTGTTAATTTCACTAAGTCTGTAACCTGTAATCTTTTGCACTTTTGCCATGCTTGTTTGAACCTGTTAATGAGTGAATTAGCCGTAGCTCAGTGTTCATCTTTTGTCAAGAATCTTGAGTGGATCCCTGCCATGTATTTTGTTGTCTTGTTGGAGTGCTGTAGCTTATTTATCTTGATGCATTTAGGTGGTCTCGTGCTGATTATCGCAGACCGGTGCCATATTTGTTTTGCTTGTCATTTCCAAACCGTGCATCCGATTCCGATGATCTTTATATCGATTTCGACCGAAATCAACTCCTCTTTCCAGTGGCACTCTTGGTTTTCCAAGTTGAGGCCAGGTTCAATCATCTTTTTCCAAATCTTGCATATGCATCACATATCGCATCCCGCATATCATACCATGTTTGCATCATGTTGCTTGAGCATTGCACGTGGTTGATTGTGTTCCCTTTTGCTTGTTGTTCTTGCTTGGGTAGAGCCGGGAGACGAGTACGTGATCGAGGAGCCCGTTGATTACGCTTACGAGGATCAAGGCAACTCCGAGAACTTTGCAGCCAAGATGACCATACCCTCGAAATCACTTCTATCTTTGCTTGCTAGTTGCTCGCTCTTTTGCTATGCCTATGCTGCGATACCTACCACTTGCTTATCATGCCTCCCATATTGTTAAGCCAAGCCTCTAACCCACCTTGTCCTAGCAAACCGTTGTTTGGCTATGTTACCGCTTTGCTCAGCCCCTCTTATAGCGTTGTTAGTTGCAGGTGAAGATTGGAGTTTGTTCCTTGTTGGAACATGGATATTTTGTTGGGATATCACAATATCTCTTATTTAATTAATGCATCTATATACTTGGTAAAGGGTGGAAGGCTCGGCCTTATGCCTGGTGTTTTGTTCCACTCTTGCCGCCCTAGTTTCCGTCATATCGGTGTTATGTTCCCGGATTTTGCGTTCCTTCACGGTTGGGTTATAATGGGAACCCCTTGACAGTTCGCCTTGAATAAAACTCCTCCAGCAAGGCCCAACCTTGGTTTTGGGTTGGGTGTTTTCAGCCTTTTTCCCTTGGGTTTGCGGACTCAAGGGTCATCTTTATTTCCCCCCCCGGGCCAGTGCTCCTCTGAGTGTTGGTCAAACTAGAGCCCCTTGCAGCGCCACCTCGGGGAAACTCGAGGGTTGGTTTTAGTTGTACGGATTGCTTATCCGATGTGCCCTGAGAACGAGATATGTGCAGCTCCTATCGGGATTTGTCAGCACATTGGGTGGTGTTGCTGGACTTGTTTTACCATTGTCGAGGATGTCTTGTAACCGGGATGCCGAGTCTGATCGGATTGTCTTGGGAGAAGGAATATCCTTCGTTGACCGTGAGAGCTTGTGATGGGCTAAGTTGGGACACCCCTGCAGGGATTTGAACTTTCGAAAGCCGTGCCCGCGATTATGGGCAGATGGGAATTTGTTAATGTCCGGTTGTATATAAACCTGAAACTTATCTTAATTAAAATGCTTCAACTGCGTGTGTAGCCGTGATGGTCTCTTCTCGGCGGAGTCCGGAAAGTGAACACGGTGTTGGAGTTATGTTTGTCGTAGGTTGTTCTAGGATCACTTCTTGATCGTAGTTGTTCGACCGTGCTTTTTCCTTCTCTTCTCGCTCTCATTTGCGTTGTTAGCCACCAAATATGCTAGTCACCTGCTGCAGCTCCACCTCATACCTTTTACCCTTCCTATAAGCTTAAATAGTCTTGATCGCGAGGGTGTGAGATTGCTGAGTCCCCGTGACTCACAGATACTTCCAAAACCAGCTTGCAGGTGCCGATGATATCATGCAGGTGACGCAACCAAGCTCAAGGAGGATCTCGATGAAGTTCGTGTTCGTTATGTTGTTCCGTTTCCAGTTGATCAGTAGTGGAGCCCAGTTGGGACGATCGGGGATCTGTGTAGCATTTGGGGTAGTCTTCTTTTATTTTGGGTTCCGTAGTCAGACCTTGATTATATCTGGATGTTGTAATGCTTTATTCATGTAATGTGTGAAGTGGTGATTGTAAGCCAACTATGTATCTCTTTTCCCTTATTGTATTACATGGGTTTTTTGCGAAGATTACCTCACTTGCGTTGCTTTCAATGCGGTTATGCCTCTAAGTCGTGCTTCAACACGTGGGAGATATAGCCGCATTGAGGGCGTTACATGGCGCCACTATGCCCGGCGCTTTCCTTGGTCCCCGCGGTGGTGCTTCGGCGGCTTCCAGACCTTCTCCTCGATGTGGTGATGGTCACACCACAGCCGTGGTGTGGCTGAGCCTCTGCTACGGTTACAACCTTCCTCTGGTGAGCTCCTCCCCGTTCCTTCTTCTCTGATGTTGCTCCTGCATGGCCTTGGCCATGATTTGGGTTGGATGTGGGGCTCTGCTAGTTGCTTCTAGATGTTGTAACCAAGCATCAACTCCTACTGGAGCTCTCTGGTGCTAAATTCATGCGGTTCTAGGGTCTGTCAGTAGCTGCCCATGTGTACTTGCTTTATATATGTGCTCCTGTGATGCTCTGGTCGTATGGGGTTGCTCTGGATTTGCTTAATCTGTTGTTTGCTCCTATGTGGCTCTGTTGTTTGCTCCTATGTGGCTCTGTTGGACTCATGCTCTGCTCCTACACCAGCAGCTTGATTGGTTCTATATACACTAGCAGCAGTATCTCATGTACATGTAATTGGACTCCCACGGTGTTGTTCTTGTAAATTCTTCCATGTCTTTCTCTTTTTGCTGGTGCTACTACACATGTTAGATTCTTAGATGTAGTTGTTTCCATCTCAAATTACTTATCTTCTTGAACATATGCCTGATGCTTGGTGCATGTAGGATGTGCTCCGTGTGGATATCTATGCATTTGTTAAGATTTTTGTAGCACATGCTATGGCCTCAAAGATTGTGTATTTTATTTTTGTTCATACATGAGCACATTTTTTTATTGCCTTCAAGGGGAGAATTGATTTGATCATTAATATGTGGTTGGATGTGATATTTTGCAGGTTGAAGGCGCTAAGGTGTTGGAGACGTGCGTGTACTTGTTGAGTGTTTTATCTGTAGAGTGCTATACTGTGATTGGTGTAATATTGTGTGGTTATATTGTGATTGGTGGAATGTAATAAACTTGATTGGTACATCGGGGATTTGGCTGTTATTTGAATATATTTAAAATATGTTCTCTGATTGGTATATCATTGAGTTACAAGTTGTGAAAAATTAAAACCTCATGTTTGGGACCTAGTGCCTAGAAGAATCTGACAATGTGCATCCAGTTGACTACAATAATCTAAAAATTGAATGTAACAAAAAAAAGAAAACCCGAAAATAAAAATTTTATAGAATGTGAATAGACTGCACCTCAGAAAGCAAAAAAAGGTCGAACCAATGGCCCAAGCCCATGTAGCTAGTAAAAACAACAGAAAAAATACATTAAAAAGGCCGAATTAATGGGCTCGGCCCATGTAAAACGCTGAATCAGACCGGGCTGATTCTTGTGCCACATCAGATTGCCACGTCGGATGCCTACGTGGCCTGGGGAGGCTGCTAGTGACCAAAACAAACAGTAGGCATATTTTGGTCGTAAACGTCACGACCTTCTCACAGAGAAGGTCGTTAATTTCAGTTTACGACCGCCAGTTTTTGACCTTGTGGTTTTGGTCAAAAAAAGATCGCAAATGAAAAACAATGACCTTTCAGTGACCAATAGTCAAGGTCACAAGTTGACATATTTGTTGTAGTGAGCGGCCAGGTCACGGAGAAACTCTTCCGGACGAACTACGTCATGTGGCGAACACAAGTTACGCCGCAGCTGAGGGGAGCTGGGCTTTTCGGATACGTCGATGGAACTATGCCGGAACCCACCCGCCTCCTCGTCACCAAGGACAAGGACGGCAAGGAGTCATCCGAGCTCAACCCTCTCCATCCCATATGGGTGAGGGAGGATCAGCAGGTGCTCGGCTACCGCCTCAACAATCTCTCCAAAGAAGTGCTGATCGCGGTGACCACGGTCACCACGACGCACGCCCTCTGGGTGGAACTTGCAGGCATGTTTTCCTCTCAATCTTTGAGTCGTGTCAACAATATTCGCACTGCCTTGATCAATGCACAGAAGGGCAACCAATCGGTTGCTGCATACTACGCTCATATGTGTGGCCTTGCCGATGAACTCCGGCAAGCCAATCCAGGATGATGAGCTCATCTCCTACCTGCTGCATGGGCTGGACATGGACTACCAGCCCCTCGATGCCCGCGTCACGCCGGTCTCCCTTGACGAGCTGTATACAATGCTGAGCAACTTTGATCAGTGTGTGGCACAGTTTCACAGCACCGGCGGTGGCTTCAAGTCCTCGGCCAACGCGGCCACTCGCGGGCGCGGCGGGTACTCATCTCATCCTCGCGGTCCTCCTCGACACAAGGGCAAGCAAGGTGGTGGCGGCTCCAACAACTCCGGCTCCCACGGCCGACGTCCCAACTTCACCAACAACAGGGGCCGTCGTGGTGGGGGCGGCAGCGGTGGTGGCTCGGGCAGATCCCGACCTGATGTCGTGCGTTGCCAGATATGTGGCAAGCCTGGCCACATGGCCAAGGACTGCTGGTATCGTTTCGATGAAGACGAAGCCTCCTCTGATGAAGATGACAAGGTTCGCCGACGGATCCTACGGCATTGATACCAACTGGTATCTTGACAGTGGCACCACCAACCATCTCATGGGGGAGCTTGAGAAGGTGACCCTTCGTGAGAAATATCATGGGAATGATCAAATCTACACGGCAAGTGGTGCAGGTATGAGGATAAGTCACATAGGTCATTCGGTTATACGTACCCCTTCTCGCAAGATTCATCTTAGAAAATTTTTGCATGTTCCTAGTGACAACAAAAATCTTCTCTCCGTTCATCGTATTACTATTGATAATCATGTGTTCATTGAACTCCATCCTTTATTCTTTTTGATCAAGGATCAGGCCATGAGAAAAGTTCTCTATCGAGGTAGATGTGTTCAAGGGCTTTACCCGTTGATTCCGGAGTTTAGAAGATCAAATAAACAAGCTTGTGGTGCTATCAAGCTTTCGTCCACACAATGGCACGATCATTTAGGACATGTATCTTTTTCCTTAGTTGAACGTTTCCTTAGGAAAAATAAGCTCCCGTTTGCTGGTGAGCGAAATATTGAAATTGTTCGTGATTCTTTCCAAAGAGCAAAATGTCATCAATTACCTTATCCTATATCTACTAGTGTTTCTACTCAACCTTTGCAATTGATATTTTCTGATATTTAGGGTCCTGCCCCCACCTCTGTTGGTAGACACACGTACTATGTTAGCTTTATTGATGACTATAGCAATTTTCTTGGATTTATCTCCTCAAGAAAAGATCTGATGTTTTCAAGTGTTCAAAATTTCCAAGCACTTGTAGAACGCAAGTTTGACAGCAAAATTATTGCTGTCAATCCGACTGGGGGTGGGAGGGAGTATGAGAAGTTAAACTCCTTCTTCAAACATTTGGCATATCTCATCATGTGTCATGCCCATGCTCACCACAAAACGGATCTATCGAACGCAAATAGCAACATAGTTGAGGTTGGTCTAGCCTTCTTGCCGGCGCTTCATGCCTCAGTTTTGGGATGAAGCTTTTCTCTCGGCCGTACAATTATCACATGCTCCTAGTTGAGTCGTCACAATGAAACACCACAAGACGGCTTCTTCATATCAAACTGACTACACATCACTCCGCGGTATTTGGGTGTGCCTGTTTGCAATCTCCGACCATACAACTCTCGCACTTATGTTTCTCGAAACAATGTGTTTTTCTTGGGTTATATTTTCAACCCCCCACACAAGGGGGGTCAAATAGCCTAGATGTCTCTACTGGTCGAGTTTACATATCCCAAGATGTTGTGTTCGATGAAACTAAATTCCCTTTTGCTGATCTACATCCAAATGCCGGCGCTTTACTTTGGAAAAGAAATCCTTCTTCTACCTCCAAATCTAACCGGCTTTGATCATGGGGAGTATAACTCTAATGATTCTATTATGACTAACCTATCGGCCACCAGTAGGACCACTGGATCCAATCGGCCAGCAGAGGCCAACTAGGTATTATTTAAAAAAACTTTGCGGCATAATATTTCTTAAATTTAATTAAAAATGTATTATTTTGAAAAATTAGCGATTTGCTACTTGTGGTTGTAGATGCTCTAACTACTAAAAATGGGCTTCTCACCTTCTTTTCTAAAAGTAAAATAACAGGATATTTCTATTGAACTGCCAGCATAAAACATTATGTATGTATTCCCTTGATACCAAAATATATAGTGTATGCTAAAATACTTCTGGAAGTAAAATTTTGAAAACATGACAAAAAGTATAGAACAATTTATGAACTTCTAAAATACCATACTAGAGTCATTTCATTCACAATGAAATATATTTCATATGATACATATTTGAGACTGCATGTACAGATAATTTTCTCTATAAGCTTGGTTAAATCTTGTGAAGTTTGACTTCGTAAAACCAATGTGCACTGTATTATGGGAAGGAGGGAGTGTAACCACACGATCCGGAGAGCATTGCCGACTCCGGTGACAAAAGGACGATGACGGTGGTGCGCCTTAGGCTCGCTTCATTTCTTGTAGTCGTCTTGGTGGTCTTCGGAAAGGAATGTAATTTTAGTTACTTCTCGTGTTCTTCATCCAGTCATTAAGTTTGATCAATAGATCGAATGTTTTTCACGTAAAAGAAGACAGATTCGGAACTGGAGTTTGTCACGCAAAGAAAGATTGCATCTGATTTATTTCATAAATTAAGGAAGAAAGTGTACGTACAGAGATATCTTGTGAATGTTGTCTCAATCAGCGAATATGGGCTCACATGAGCATGTACTATGGGGGCTAACTATTTTTACCGTTACGGAACCAACAACTAATTAAGTCCTTTTGTCTTGCAAATGCCCTTTCACCGCTGGCTCATCTCTCGTGGACAACATCAGTACTGGATATACAACAAAACAAAGCTGCTGATCTAGCAAATGAAGTCTTTTATTTGAGCACAAATTCACAAAGGTACTGTTGGATAACTAGATATACATCAAAACAAAGCTATTGAGTCAACATGAGTAATCTTTCCCTTGAGCACAATTTCACTAAGTTGGAATAATTATGTCTCTTGTAAACCAGACTACCGAGGATAACTTGCAGATAGTATGAACTCTTCTTCCATACTATACCGTCTTGTCGAGCCCTCATTAACTTTTCTAACTAACTTATTAGATTGAACACCTACTTCGATACCATTATTGTAAACTTTTTTAGCCACTACCTTATCTAAAATATGCTCCTCGGATGCACGTAGGCCTTCTAGCGTCAACTCCACTTGCCTCATGGTTGGACGGTCCTCTCCTTTTAATTTCACACATGTTATTGCAATAGCAGCCACTTCTTGGACTTCTTTGCCCCCTTCCTCGATAACTTGTGGATCTAATATCTGGAGCAAATTCCCTTCTGCAAACAAGGTAACAAAATGTACAACAAGACCCTCATCATCTGAGAACAAATATGAAAATGGCTTCTTCCTGGTTAGCAGTTCCACAAGGACAACCCCAAAACTGTAAACATCACTTTTCTCCGTGAGCCGCCCAGTGTAAAAGTACATAGGGTCCCAGTATCCTCGTGTACCTTGAGCTCTTGTTAACCCGGATTTCTCCATCGGAATGTACGTTGAAGCTCCAAAGTCAGCTACCTTTGCTGTGAGAGTATCATCCAAAAGTATGTTAGCAGACTTGACATCTCTGTGGATGATAGGCATTGCCACAGTTGAGTGAAGATAGGCGAGCGACTTGGCTGTTTCAGTGGCTATGCGCAACCTGTTATTCCACGACAATGATATTGGTCCTTCAACATGAAGATGATCATAAAGAGTCCCATTGGATATGAACTCATACACCAACATCGGGACTTCAGTTTCAAGGCAGCAACCATAGAGTTTTACGACATTTTTGTGGTTGATTTGTGATAGGATGGCAACCTCATTTATAAACTCATCAATCTCCTTTGAAAGCACCTTCTTTGGTTTCTTGATGGCCACAATATGTTGGTTCGATAAAATCCCTTTGTAAACAGTACCATGCCCTCCACCGCCAACCACAAGATCTTTATCAAAATTGTGTGTTGCCTTCTTTAACTCTTCCAAGGTTATGATCATTTGTTCTGCAATACCTGCTCTTTGAGATACCAACTGTTCCAACAGTTGTCCATGATTTTGCTTGAAGAACTTCCATTTTAACATCTGGATTCTCCGATGTTTCAATTTCTTGGAAACAAACAGTGAAGTTAGAACCAAAATCACAAGACCTGCCCCGCAAGAAAGTCCAACAATCACACTGATACCTGAAAAAAATATAGATCTTTAATCTCTCTATTGATATGAAAAATAACGAAATTATTATTGTGATTATTCTATATCTATGGCGTGCCTAGACATGCTAAGCAAACAACACATACATGAACAAAATCACGTTCTCATGATAATGAGAAGAACCGAATTAGGCTGAGTAAGAATTAAATAGCAATACAGAGGTGACTGCAAATACTTGTATTTGTCCTCGTCTTAAGTTGCTCACCTTTAAGTGTCACGGGGCCACCTGTAGAACAAAGAAAAAAGAGCCAAATTCAGTTAACTACATAATGGATAAAGTATATTAACCTGTTCATATAAGTGGCCAATGTACATTACGTTGCTAACCTTTGCATCCATTGGGGGTATAGGGATTGCCGTGGTAACCCTCGTCACACCGGCAAGAATAACCTCTGTTCCCTGGTTTGCACTGGCTGTGTTTGCTCTTGCAAATATTAGCGGCTACCTCCAGAGGACAATTTTTAAGTGACATCTTGGCGTTGGGTAAGCCTGATGATTGCAACACCTCCCACTGAAGAATAATAGGAACATTAGGCTTAAAATTTGACTTGCCTTGAGATGCTTGCATTTGCTGTTCGGAGATTAGGCGATTGTCAAACCACCCCTCCTCTGCGATTAGCACATATGGGGGCCGCGAGACGTTGTTCTGGACGCTATTGATGTCGAAAAATTTGAAGTTCATCCTGTCAGGCATGCCATCAATTGACGTAGATATACATGCCCGGCAACAACCCACACCGGCCGTAACAGCTATTGTCATCGCTGTCATGGCTTGCAATTGGCACCCTCCCGGCATTGATGTCAGAGTTGGAGCAGAAAGTGGCACAAACGCTGATGATGTTTGGGTCGTCACCAGGCCTAGCAGTGTTGCTTGGACATTGCATGCATCCTGAGATTACGAGCTCGTTGCGGGTGGATAGAGAGAGGAGTGCGTTGCCTCCTTCACTGAAGTAATTGTTGAAATGGAAGGAGTAAGGATCTAACGTTTTAGCTTCGAGAGTGGCGACGGAGCTAGTAACACGCAGTGTAGAGTTCTGGATTGAGATTTCTTGAATTTGGAAGGCACCGTAGCTATCGAGCAGCAATCGTGGTGGCTTGCCGCTGCTGGGATAGTCACAGGTGAGGTTGAAGCCCGGCAGGTAGCAGTGGGATGGACCGACGCCGAATGGGTAGTGCACATCTACGTCCCCGCAGGACGGGCTGCACCTATCACCTTCTGCAAGCAAACAATTGTTGTATTACTAATTTCATATTACAAAGAAATAAGAAGAGTTTCTGACTTTAAAAATAATAATATAAATAAAGCTATCTCAAGAAAGAAAAATGTATCTTAGTATTTGTTCATGACCCAACTGGCCAAGAAAATAATTACCAGAGATGAAAGGGACGCAGCCACCGGGTATGGAATGGTTGCCATGGGTTCCAGGCGGACACCCGCAGTCAAAACCTCCAATCGTATTGGTACATACGCCATCACCAAGGCACAGGTAGTTTTGTGACTGCTCACACTCGTTGATATCTAAAAAAAAGCACGATTTTACAAACCAAACGAAATTAAGGATACAATTTCCGGCTTATTTCATATTAGTCATGCAAGCCTGGGGTACTCTCCTTTTCGATTTTTTTTTCTTCAAATTTGTCAAATGCTCCTCCAAAAAATTACTCACCTCCAATAGTCAGGAGCGTGCATTCTTGAATATTTAATATGGATTAATGATTGGTCCAACTATATGTGGATTATCTTATATAAAGTCGGTACTACTATCGAATGGTGCTTTTATATACGAACACAACGATATCAATTATATCAGCCAATCATATATTAGTATCACTAAACGAGCGAAGTGAGCATAGCATAGATGATTAGATTTCTTGTGGAGAAATCAATCCACTCAGGCACATGTCCTATACTGTCTTGTCAAAACTTGCAATCGTATTTGTGCATACGCCACCAAGGCAGTAGTCTCCCGGCAACTCACACTCGTTGATATCTAATCTACAGATAAGTACGATTTCAACCCAAACAAAATTAAAGAAACAATTTCAGGCATATTTCATATTAGTCTTTCTCAAAAAGAATATCAATCAAAAGTTCCTCAAAAAATTACTCACCTCCGGTACGTAGTTACGCACATGCTTTCTTGAATATTTAATGTTGATTAATGATTAGTATCAAGCAATCTCATATTACTAGTAACACTAAACATGTGAACTAGCATAGCATAGATGGTTAGATTCCTCTTGTGAAAAAATCAATCCACCCAGATTCAAGTCCTAAATTTGACTGGTGTACTCGAGACTCGAGACATTTTATGGATTTATTTCAGACCTTCCATCCCTTTTTCAGTGTGTAGATGTTGTGAGCATTAAAATCTACAATACTGTATTTCTCATAGAAAAAATAGTATCACTAAAAAAACCTATGGTATAAATTCAATACTTTCTCTGTTCATTTTTATAAGGCCTTGAAGACATTTCAGACATCATGCAAAGTAGCCTATTTTTAGTTGTCTGAAACGGCTTATAAAAGTGAACAGAGGGAGTATAACAAAACTGCATGTAGGTCTAATATGTAAGTTCAGAATGAAACGTGGGGAAAAAAAATTGAACCTTGGCACCCGTTGGGGATGTAGGGATTGCCTCCGTAGCCCCTTTTGCACATGGACGTATAGCCGACTCGTGTAACATCATCATTGCAGCTGAAGGTGGACGAAGAAGATATATTGCTATGACGATGATTACGAGAAGGATCCTGGGCGAACTCCCAGCTCAGCCAAATTGGTACTCCCGTTGGCCCACCCTTCACCAGCGACCGTTTGGGATACCAGAGCTTGTCGGTGATCTTCTGTTCTCGAACCACCCTTCGTTGGCGACGAACACGCGCGTGGGCATCCGCTCCTCGTCGGCGCTGCGGTTGTTCCGGCCGAACCACTCGATCTGCACGGAGTAGGAGGACCCTGATACCGCCGCTGCCTTGACGGGGACGATGGGCGCCTGGCAGCAGCCTTCGCCGGTGCACAGCATGCTGCTCTCAAGGCTGGACCGCACATACCGCAAGGACCCGTGGCCTTTTTCCCCGCACAAGGAGGAGCAGGCGCTGACGACGGTGCCCTTGCTGCTGTCGCCGCCGCTGGTGACAACCAGAGTCGCCCGCACGTTGCATCCCAGCAGGATGAGCTCGTTCGAGCCGTGCGGGAGCATGATGTAGGCACCTTCGTTGGCGTTCCCGAGGCCTCCGGCGAACAAGGAGCCACTGCCGCCGTTGGCGTCCACTCTTAATGTCGCCGGGGGTGCGCCTGACGAGCACCAAGGACCACTGAAGATTGAAGCCCTCGACTTGGAGAATGCCATTGCCGCCTCCACCGAGCAGCAGCCGCGGCGGGGTTGTGGTGTTGTCGCAGGTGAGGTTGAACCCGGGCGAGTGGTAGCACCTGGCCGGCCCCATGCCGAACGGGTACGGCACGTCGACGTCGCCGCAGGTGGTGTCACAGCCCGGCATCCCGATCGCCGGAGGTGCTGCTCCGCCGGCGGCGACCCGAAACTCTAGAATGAGCAGCGCAGCCAGTGCTGCAGCTGCAGCTATGAGTGCCATGATCGCCGAGAATGAGATGGTTGTGCTAGCTGCCCGGCCGGTCTCGGAGTTCAATTATAAGGGCTAGCTTCAGTGAAGCGTGTGTGTCTCCCCGATCTCACCGACCACATGCTTGGATGCCACACTGCCTGCTAAGGCTCTGTTTGGTTCATAAGTCTTAGAATTTTTTTTAGTCCTAACTTATAAGGGCATCTCCAGCCGCGTCTCCAACAGGCCCTCCCCACGCGATTTTGCCACGCCGGCGTCAAAAAAAGGCCCCAGTCGCGTTCCCAGAAGCCCGTTTTTCGCCGGCTCGGACCAAAACTGGTGCCGGCGGACCCAGGCCGAACCGCGCCCTGGGGGGCGCTTGGGGAGCCGGCACAAAGCGAAAAAGGCGCGTGGGCCCGCCCTGGAGGCGACCCGAGGGCCTTTTCCCGCCGTTTTCTTGACACTTTTCCCTCGCATCTCTCCCGCTCGCTCGTCTTCCTCCCGCCATTCTCTCCCTTTCTCCCGCCAAACCCCTTCCCGCTCGCCTTCCAGTCGCCGCCATGCCGCCGAAGAAGTACGCCATGCCGCGCGCGGCAGCAACCGCGACTGGCGCCGTAGCCCAGCCGAAGCAGAGGAAGCCGAGGGCGCCGCCATCGAAGCCACCGGGACTGTCGAACGCCGAGTGGAGGGTGGAAGTTCAGCGGCGCGAAGCAGTCACCGCCGACAGGCGGAACAGGGCCATCGCCAGAAGGCCCGCGACAACGCGGCGCGCGCGGCGGCGTCTTCCTCATCGGTCGACCATGCGGGGATGATATCCACCCGTCGTCAGCCACGCCCAGTAGCGCCCTGGGGACAGCAAGGCGCCGGATCTCCATGGGGTTCATCGTCGCCGGCTACGCGCGGCGACGCGCACGGTGGGTTCAACCAAACGTGACCTTCCCTCATGGTCACCCCGCTACGCGCACGCCCTCGCCCGCCTTCGTCGGCGTGCAGTACCCTCCATACAACTACTCGCCGCCCGCCGCCTACGCGTCCACGCCGACGCCCCATCTCTATCGTGGACCGCTGCCCTTCTCGCACCTCGGCGACGCCGACGACACGGGAGCCGACATGGACGACATCATCGCGACAGGATCGACCGCGGCCGCCGCGTCTCCCGGGTTCGCCACCCAGGACGAGGTAGTGGATCTCAGCGGCGACATGGAGGCCGAGCTCGGCTACGTCTACGGCGAGGACGCGCAGGAACCCGAGGAGGAGGAGGAGGAGGAGGAGCCGGCTCCTGTTCCGACGAAGGGGCGCCAGAAGAAGAAGAAGCGGGCGGTCAGGTCAGGCGAACCGCGCATCAAGTGGATGTCCAAGGAGGAGGAATGCCTCGCCGAAGCATGGAAAGTCGTCTGCCTCGACCCGACCACCGGCGCGAACCCGAGCTTGGAGACGTACTGGGGCCGCATCAAGGCCGAGTTCGACGAGCGGAAACTCGTCGACCCCTACTTCAAAGGCGTCTACATGCAGCACGGCTCCAAGGCAATGGCGAACCATTGGGGGCGTATCCAGTTGGCGTGCAACAAATGGCATGGAATCGTCGAGGAGGTCGCGGCTCGCCCGAAGAGCGGCGACAGCGTTGAGGATCAGGTACGCACGCCGTTCACCCGCATATCTTCGTCGTCTACGCCCGCCGCCCGCCAACCGTTCGTCCCTCCGCGCAGCTGCTGCGTATGTTCGCCATGTATCGGGGCGACAACCAAGACGCCGACTTCAAGCACCTCCACGTCTACAAGCGTATTGACAAGTGCGAGAAGTGGGCAGAAGTCCGACGTGCCCTCGACAAGGCCAAGGAGACATACAAGCCGGACGCGATGACTCCGGGCGCGTCAGAGGGGCGGCGGGACGGCCACAAATTGGCAAAGAAGGGGAAAAAACGCGACGCGGCAACCGCGCGAGGCAGGAGTCCATCGAGCATTGCCTCGCCGACGCCCAGGCCCGGGCCGTCCTACGCGAAGAGAAGACCGAGGCGCGGTGGTCGTCGCTGATGAAGAACAACGCCATCAAGCTCGACCTGCTCCGGACGAACGTCGCCGCGAAGAAGAGGAACACCGACATGGCTTTCCTGATGGGCGCGGCGGACATGCTCCAGAGCAACGACGAGAAGCTCAAGGCGTGGTACCTGGTGCGGCGCGGCCTCATCCTGGGCGAGCTGCCAATGGCAACGCCGACGACGCCGACGACGCCCACGACCACACGGATGCCAAGCCCGAGCGACGCCTCTACATCGCCGCCGAGTAGTGCCGAAGCCGCGCCGACACAGCCCAGCACCGAAGCAGCTCCGACACCGCCGAGCCCGCGCACGCCGACTCCGCCAACGCCTGGAGCCGACCCCGCCGAGTGAATCATTGCGCACGCGAACTTGCGGCGGCGCTCTGTTTTTTGTAACGCCAGACTACGTCTGATCGCCGGATTTGTGGAGTCTTTTGAGAGCGGGAACGACCAAGTTTAAATTTCCCGCATCCTGGGGCCGGCGCATGGGGGCGTGACTGGGAGCTAGGTCGCCCCCAGGGGCCGAAAGCGCCGGCACGCCCCCAGGCCGCTCTATTTAGGCGCCCTGGGGGGGCGAACGGCTGGAGATGCCCTAAGTCCCAAGTCCCTAAAAAGTCCCTACATGTTTGGTTCCCGAGACTTATAAGTCTTTATAAGGCCATATTACAAGTGTTCCTCCTAGTCCTAACACGGAAGCGTGTGTATGGAGAGTGGAGACTAGTAGTAGTACGGTAGTACCACACACGGACACGGTGCTTGCTTTCAAAGTAGTCCTGGCCATCTCAGGCCCGGCCCTGTCGGCCCACCCAGGCCCGGCCCTAAAATCCAGGGCCTAGGCCCGATGGGCTTGTCCATGGGCCGGGCTTGAGCATGAGTTTTGAGCCCATCAGCAGGGCCTGGACGGGCTTGGGCTTGGCATATTGGCATTTTAAGGAAGAGGCCCGGCCCACCGCCCTAAGCCCTAAGGGCTTTTCAGGGCTTTTTACGAGATGGGCTGGGCTTGGGCTTGAAAAGTAGGCCCGATGGTAGGGCCTGGGAGGGCCTGGGCCTCAGTTTTCTACCATGGGATTTTTTAGGCCCGGCCCGGCCCGGCCCATGGCCAGATATATTTCAAAGGCACGGTGTGGATGTGTTAGTAAAGTCGTCGTGCGTTGAGTACACACCTTGCCAAACGCGCGCGCTGTTTTCCGAGAAGTACACACCTTACCAAACACCAGCTAGAGTCTGGTATTGGTATCGGCAGCAAAGAAAAGAACTCCATCAGTCTGGTCTGGACGTATTATTGGTCCCACGCGGACTAAATATCTCTTCAACTTTGTCCTTTACATAAACGATCGAGTAGGAGGAAACATCTCCTCACTCCTATAAGCCGCCTGTCTATTCCCACACGTGGCCACCTTGACATGTTATGACAGCGAACCCGTAAGGAAGATAGGTTGTTGAATAGCGCTGCAAGAGAATCAGGAAATAATGCAAAAAACAAACATATATTGGTCGAGCATTCCATACCTGATGACCTCATGAACCATTTGTATGACATTGTATATGTACATGAGCATAGTTTTCTGATCAAACACATTATAAGCGCAATTTCAAAAAGGAAAAAATGTGTCATAATTTAAGTGCACTGTTCTTGCTTGCCAAAATAATGGAGCGAGTCAACACAAATTATTAAGTGATGAATCTATATAGTATGAACTAAGAAAGTTTCTGTTCTTTCCTACTATTAACACTTAAATTTATACCATATTGAAAACATAAATTGACCAAAAAACTTTGCTATTGACCAACTCCATACAATTGTCGCAAAGCCCTATTTCATATCTCATTGGAAACATCTCGTTATCGATGGGAGCGGCTCAACCTACTAATTGACCAACTCGCACGTTGCATCCCAGCTGGCTGAGCTCGTTCAGTTCGCCTGCCCAGTCATCTAACAACATGATGTTGTAGGTCCCCTAGTCAATCCAGTGGCGGAGCTTGACAAGAATCTATGGGGGGGCCAGACCAGTGGTGAAGAGCCGAAGACGACGGTCATAGGCGTGCCCTTGTTCCCCATCCTCGGCCCAGTAGTGTTCGCCAGCCGTGCGTGGATCAGGGCGAGTTGCTAGTTGGCGTCAGCGTCAAGGGAGTGCGGGCAGCCGGCAGGGTGGCTGGTTGCCTGGTTCGTGGACAGAGGCGAGTAGACGTGCGCGAGCATGGCTGGGAAATAGAGGGCAAGCAGCTGAACCTGAAATGTGTGCGTGTGTGATTGTGATGAAAGCAAAGATGGGCTTGTGCGTGCTGCATGCATGCCGATGAGCTTTCCCAAAGCTGCAGGGGGTGGCCACGGAGTAGACCTGCATGTGGATATCACGTAGACTATTACCAGGTAAAAAATGAATCTCATTTGGGCTGAGGGGGCCACGGCCCCCTTCAAGCTTTGTACATAGCTCCGCCGTTGAGTCAATCCCTCTGCAAAATATTGAGCTGCTGCCGTCGCCGTCAACCTTTACGTGTCCTGTTGTGCATTTGACGAGCACCGACGAATCGTCAAGGGTGAAATACTGCACTTGGAGGATGCCTCCGCGGCCACCGCCATTGAGCAGGAGCTGTGGCGGGATCGTAGCATTGTCGCAGGTGAGAACATCTCCAATAAAAAATGTAGATGTGAAAATATCTAATTGATACATCTTCGGGGCACGAAAACACGTGTCTAACAGATGATGTAGATGCAAAAAAAAAAACATCGCTACTTCCCAAAAATGTAAAATATAACACCTCGCGATATAAATTTGCATCTTCACATACATTAAGAACAGTAAAACTGAACCCTTTCCAAGCTCTCTCACGCCCTCACTGATTTAAACCGTTGGATCACGCATATCGGTCATCTCTGGCCGTCCAAGGCACTCGTTTCTCCGCATGGGCTGATACTGAGCCGGTCGTCCCGGGGCAGCTATTCCCGTGGCCGAATCGTAAGCTTCTCGTTCAATGACACAGGCCAACGTCAGATGCCGAACGAACGAACGTGATTCTGCTCTGCGTCCTCGTAGCCCCACCCACTTCGTTCCTCTTCCCGCACCCGACCCCTCTTGACCTTCGCTACAGCAGACCTAGGTGCGCCGTGCGCCACCGCTGTGGTCGTCGCCGCAGAGAGAGAACCGACAATAGCAACGGCTGACCGGACCGGATCCCCATCTCCACCCATGCTGCGACGACGCAGCCGCTCCGCCCACTCAGCGATGCGTCCGCCCCGCTCCAATCCTCACTGCCCCCAGCACGCCGCCGCGGTTAACCCTGCTGCTGCACCCGTACATGGCCCTGACTAGACCGCACGTTCCTATTCTCCAGGGATGATGGCTTGGCGGTGGTGGGCATAAGGTGACGGCAATGGCAGTGGCTTCCACGTGAGGATCTCATCCACGACTTCACTGTGCCAGTCTGAGATCACCAACTGAAATGACACCCACCGTGCTGCTCCCCTTTCTCCTTCTGCCTTCCACCTCTCTCTCGCAGCGTGCCTCGCGACCCTAACCGAGGCAGTGGTGGTTGCTTTATATCATCCAACCTCTGTGCTTCCGCACTACATTGACTCTAGCCCTGTCTTCGCCTAGATGTGTGAGGGAAAGCATGCAGGAGGACACGGAGAAGCAAGCATGCATGTATGTCTTTTCACTTTATGAAATCCAAAACAGATTACCCTACAAGTGCAATGACAATACTACTTTTTGATTTGTGGTTACCAGCATTTTAGTGTTACTTTTATAATTTCAAGTTACCAATCCTCCATATACGCAGTTGTACAGTTCTACAATCGGAAATTTACATGTTATTTCTGTGCTTGATCCGCACATGAATATTCAGAGATAGTTCAATGCATAATTCAGCAGTAAACTGTATGATAATTAGGTTTTAGTTTGGTGGCCCTTTTGACCAAGCTTGTTATGCAACTTTTGGCTGTTAGGTGAAGCTGAACCAAAAATCATTGATTATTATGTTTCTTGATGTTCTTATCATCAGCCTGTAACTTGCACATCGTACTAACATTTACACTTCTTGCATAACTGTGGTGTGTACTTATACTAATCTGTAGCCTCTCTATTTTCTGCTTCCCTTCTTTTGAGGTCTCTCTCTTTTCCGTCTTCCCTTTTTTTCAGGTTAGTTTGGATGCTAAAGTTGTTGGGATCTCAAGCATTGCAAGAACACTCGCCCAGGAAGCTATCTTCATCCTTTAATGTGGATGTTGTATTCACATTTAAACTTCCCACAATAGCGGTGGTGTGCACGGATATAACATGTAAGTTCTCTTTCCTGTCTTTTTTTTGTATGTTAGTTTGGCTGCTAAACTGATTTGCAGCTCAGGCATATATAGCCTACTGCCTCAGGAAGCTCAAGAGATACATATCACAGGTTATCTTAGCAAGCTCTTCATAAGAAAACTTCCCTGTTCATATTCAGATTTTTTAAAGCTTTTTAATTATTTTTAAAATTGCTGTTCATGAGGGTGTAGGGGCAGGGCTATCACACATTTCTCATTGTGTCGTGGAGTGGTCTCATTTTCATAATATATTGTAATGCAATTCTCTACACTGTTAGATGTGCTACTGAGATGTGCAAATATGTGGAAACTAATATTCCTCTCTCGCATGAAGGTTGTTCATTGAAAAAATGGGCGGTCATGTCCATTGTATTATGAGGTTCGTATTCAACGAATTCTAAGAGGAAGGTATTATACCTTCAGCTACTATCATATTTTGTAACATTTTTTCCTACATAAGCATGTTGAAGATGTTGAAGGCTCACTTCCACATAAGGTACCACCTTTTGCCCTTGTCATTCAACATCAATGCATAGAAACTGTGTTAGTAACTTGGCATGTATCTTGAAGGGGTCTATTGTTCGAGGTGTGAAATATCAGTCACATGTGTTCACTCAAACCTTTTTTCCATCATATCATTTTTCAAATTATTATGTATAATATTTTGTTATGAGATCTTTTGGCATGTTCCACAATCTTCATGGATTATAATTATGCTTTGGGTTTATGTTTTTAACATCTTTCAAGCTCATTGCGTTTTCTGTAGCCATAAATGTACCATACAACAACTACGACAATTTAATCATTTTTGTATGCAATGGCATCCAATGGCGTCTTTTTAATAGTATGATATATATCATATATACTGAAATAGATCGTCAGATGGAAGGATAATCGGATTACAGTCAATACAATTTTGTGTTGGCTTGTTTCAAATTGCAAGCCACACTCATAATTTTATGAGCGCCAAATGTGCCCATGAAAAAGTAGCTGAGACAAAATCCTCTCTTAAGCTAACATGATTTGCACAATAAAAGCTATAGTTTTGAATTGAGGTACACTTCTCTAATGCTAGCCAATTTTTTACAGCTTAAGAGTTGATTGCCAAATATTTCTTTTCTGGCTATCAACACCAAAATTTGACCATAATTGTTAAGGCTTATTATCTGTCATGTATGTTAGGAAGATCTTTGACACTGCTAAAAAGACAAACACAAATAAAACATGTACGTGAAGTGGTCCCGTTTTTCTTCTACAGATTATATACACCTTAAACTCTTCCGCTACTAACACTTGTATATGTCGGTCCATGTCAATTTAACCTACATATTTCACTAATTCCTATTATTTTATTGTTAAAATGGACGGGCGCAGCAACGCGCGCCTTCATGATCTAATAAGATGTAAAAACAAGTTGCCGCGCGTGAACCCCGACCCCGCATTGAAAGTTCCTAACGTTCGATCCCTTTCCACTGCCCTTGTCGCCGACCGATTCCGACCAGCTCCGGCACCGCCCCGTGCTGCCGCTCATATGTCTGGCTTCCTCTCGACCTCGTTACCCATTATCCTCCGCCGCCGGAGCCGGCCATCCCCGACGCCCCGACGAGATGCAGCGGGAGTGCGGCAATGCGCCAAGAACTTCAGCCGTGACAGCACCATCCTCAACGCCCCCGATGAGACGCACGGCGGCCTGCAGCGGGAGCTCCGGCCCGACCTGCAGCGGGCATCCTGTGCAGGAGCGGCGACCTTCAGTCGGCGACGGCGGCGACCTCCAGTGGTGGCCCGCAGCTCCATGGCAGAGGCCGGGTCGCGGAGGAAGAGGTCAAGCACAGGGAGGGCGGGCTCCGGCACTGGGTGGCCCGCAGCTCGCCGGCGGAGGCCTGCACTTGTAATTTTGGTGGTGGCAACCTGCAGCGGTGCCCGCAGCTGCTCGATGGGGGCGGGGGGGCGGGGGAGGCTGGAGCAGCCCGTTCACGGCTGGCTGGTGGCGTTCGACCGCTGGAGCAGCACGTTCGCGGTCACTGTGGCCATGCCATTCATGGCTGGAGGTGGCTGGAGGAGTACAGGGGTGGGGTGTGTGCTTTCAGGGTTCATGTTCTATAATTTTTTTCGTTGATGTTCATTGCTAGTTTTGTCAGTCACCACTAGCTGTTGTTTTGGTCGTCGTCGATTTGATATAATGTTGTTTATGTCCAAAATATTCTAAAGTTTAGTTTAAGTTTTGCTCAAAACATATGCTGTTGAGCAGATGCCGCGTGGCCGGCCGCTGATTTTACATCTTCATTTTTGCATCATCTATTGGAGTTGTACTTTTACGTGTTCATTTTGCATCATTTGTTGGAGTTAGCGCGTTTTTAAAGATGTAAAAAGATTTTTTAAAGATGTAAATTTTCGTATCTTTTATTTTACATCCTCAAATTCGCATTTTTTTTTTGTTGGAGATGCTCTAAGGTTGAACCCGGCCAGGTGCTACTAGCCGGTCCCATGCCGAACAAGTACGGCATGTTAATGTTGCGGCAGATTGGCATCCCCATCTGCGCCAGAATCGGAGGTGAAGCAGCTGATCCACCGGCTGCGTGATCGCTATGATGATGATCTCCGAGAATGAGATGGTCATTTGCGCCATTGATGATAGAGACTTTGTCGTTATCGTGGTAGCTAGCTACACTACAGCTCACCACCACCGTCTAGCTATAACCATCGCTTATATAGTTTGCTCACTCATAACTTACCAACTGCATGCCAAATTTATCCTTTTAATCATTTTAATCCCTTCAGCGAGATCGACGCGTAAGTTAGTACACACCATATTTTAGTGAACACACATACATCAATTAATACATACCACATACCAAACATACATGTGTCAATTAGTATACATAATATACCTAACACACATGCGTCAATTAGTACAACCACATACCTAACACATATGCGTCAACTAGTACACACCACATGCCAAACACATGCGTCAATTAGTACACACCACATGTCAAACACACATGCGTCAATTAGTACACACCACATACCTAAAGCTGGTTGTAATGGGGAATATCATATACTAGTATCATGCATATGATACTAGTGTATGATACTGCCTCCCTAATGCATAGTATCACATATTAGTATCATGTAGTACTCTATTTATTGTCATGCATGGCACAAAGTAGCATAGCATTTATTATGATACGGTATCATGATTACTCCCTCCGTCACGGTTTAGGCTGGTCACAATGGGGAGAAACTTAGGAGTAACATCACACACTCCAATACAACTTTGCTTATGTGGCACATATTTAATGAAGAGAGAGGTGCTTGTGGTAACTAGCTAAGTTACCGGAACATCACACACTCCAAGAAACAATGAGTCTATAACCTAATAAATACATCGTTGCATGACACTACATAGATGTTCCTACCCACTATGGAGGTAGTTAACATAGTCTAGGGAAGTGTGTAAGTTACTAGCTTATGTTCTTGCCCATTGTGACCAGCCTTAGAAAGCACAGTTAAATTTGCGTGCGTTTCCATAATAGACAAGGTTTAGGGCGCATTGCATTTATTTCTAGTAGCTAATTAGTACTCCGATATACTAGTTCTATATGCATGCATAGTATGAATGCTATTTTTTAGTCCATCTCATAACCAATAGATAACCACCTAGGTCCCAGAGAATTTCCAAACGCGCCTTCTAAACCGTGACGGAGGTAGTATGATACTCCACCCTCTCGTTCTTCATTTAATACTATGACACCTCATCAAAATTGCCTAGTTGGCATGCATGATACTAGTTATGATACTACCATTACGACCAGGCTAAGACACATGGGTCAATTAATTCACACCACATACCTAACACATATGCGTCAATTAGTACACACCACATACCAAACACACATGCCTCCACTACTAGGAAAAGCCTACTAATGGCACACCGGTTTGCCTACTAATGGCGCACTACCGGTGCGCCATTAGTAGCATGCCACTAGTATTTTTTTACTTAATGGCCGCACCACTGGTGCGCCATTAATATGCCAGATACTAATGGCGCACCATGTGGTGCGCAATTAGTATGCCATTCGGTGCTCCACTAGTATTCCCTCCAGGTGCGCCACTAATAACCTTATAAGTGCGCCACTAGTAATAAAGGAAGGTGCGCCACTAATAAGGGCTTAAATGCGCCACTAGTAATGTATTTGGAAAACAAAAAAAATCTAAATTTACAGAAAACAACCTATAAGGAAAAATAATTTAAAAACAAAAATGAAATAGAATCATAATTTTTATTATAGTAAGAAAATATTACAATGTCTTTACAAGTTTCCAATAAAAGGAAAATTGCAAGGAAATAAAAGAAAATCCTAAAACTAATCTTCTAGTAATCTTTTCTTCTTTTTCTTCACTTTATCCCTGCAAAATGTAACAAAATAAACAGAAACACAAACAAACTATTTATAACATGTCAATACTGTCATTTTTATGCAGAACTAGATATGAGCATATATTTCCAGAATTACATGGTGTGAATATTGTATGAGTAAGATTATAATGGAAATGAATTTTGATAGGAGCCCACTTTCGACGAGTATTTATCTGACAGAGCTAAATAATCAGGGCATTTACCTTTTGATAATATTATTATACTATACTACCAGTATACTACTCCACTTGGCTTCATTTGAATGTACAGTCAAATTAAAAAAATGTGTTCATGGGGCAGCAGCACTAAGATTCGACTGTTTTCTGTCGGCTAACATATATATGGATAAATCAGAGATTAGACATGCATATAAAAGAAGGAAAATCAAGAAATATTAATCAATTGGGGTAGTCATGGTGTACTCAGTTTTATCAACAAACATATATTCTAGCAGAGAGGCACTCTGATTTGCATGCGTGGATCTGGACAATTCGTCAATTCCCCTCTCTCTACGAGAAGCTACTGAATAAACATGTTCCTACATCTGTTGATTGATTTAGATAATCAGAACAAAAGGATGCAGCATATATTTTCTAAACCAGAGAGCCAAGAGAAGAACTATAACAGATGTAGTTCTCTGCCTCAACATGCTGTAATAATATTATCTCTGTTGATCCATGTCCATCTGGGTTAATATGAAATGTAAAAAAATTGAATGAGCCAACTTGGTACATCATTACAAAAGATTACTTGCTAAGAGAAACAAGTCAGAAAACAAAGCTGCATATAACCACCTGAATATTATGGTCAAGTACTAATTATCAAACTGGCATATCCACTTGTCTCCTACTCCCTATGTAATCAAATGCAAGACATTTTAGGTCACTTCACAGATTTAGTAGTTTGTAAGTAGAAGAATAGAAATTTGAAGAAAAAAATGGTGGATACGCACTGAGATCACGGCACATAACAGGTGTTCAAATCAATGGAAAGCAAATGTATTTTGGAGATGGTACCATCCCTCTCTCAGAATAATCAGAGCCCAAAATTCCACATGTTGATCGATTGATATGCCAAACAGGGGGATCGGCTGAGGGGCTCACCGCGGTGCGGATGACGAGCTCGGGGAGGCCGGAGATGTCGGAGCAGCGAGGGCGACGCGGATCTACGGGGGAAGGCGTGCGGCGGCCGACGGGGAAGAAGCTCGGATCCGGCGATGTGGAGGCGCCCAGCTTGAACTGGTGGCCATAGTCGATGCACTTCCCATGTCGCGGATCCGGCGATGTGGTGGGTGAGGAGGTGCGGATCGACGAGATCCACCCATCATCATCACCCTTCTCGAGGTTCTTGACGCTTGGGTGATGCGGATGCGGTGCTGCGCCTCCTGCGGGTGACGCGGATGCGGTGCTGCACCTCCTGTGGGCCCTTGAAGCCGTCCTTGTCGGCCTTCATCGACGGCGGGCCCTTTGAGGGGAGGGGACCTCTAGCCAGGGAGGGGAGGGGAGGTGGCGCCGGCGGCGGAGTGGATGCGGTCGCCAGCGGGAGGAGGTGGCCGTGGAGGAGGTGGTCGCCGCGGTTGAATGGATCTGGGATGTAGGGAGAGGGGAGAAGGAGAGGGTAGGGGCGCCGGCTGTGGAGTAGAGGGCGGCGGGGGCGGTGGGGGCGGCGGGTCGCCGATGGTGGCGGTGGGGGCGGCGGCAGATCGAGATCGGGGAGGGGGCGGCGGCGAGGAGATGGGGACGAGGGAGGAAGGGGGCGACGGGGGGATCTGAGCTAGGGTTTGGCCTGCGGGTGGGGGTATCTCCTTTTCTTTTCTTTTCTTTTTTCTTTTTTCTGTAGATAGATAGTGGATGGATGGATGAGATATGGATGGATGGATGGATGGACGCCATGTCATCAATCCGTGGACAGAGTTACGATGGATGGATTGCTCCACTTACTAATGGCGCACCAACTCTAAATGCGTCATTAGTAATCCAGGTTACTAATGGCGCACCTTCTGGTGGTGCGCCATTAGTAGTTTTGCAAAAAAAGGAATAAAAAATATAATAAAAAAACAACATTAGTGGCGCACTTTCCGACAGGTGCGCCATTACTAGTTACAACTAGTAATGGCGCACTGTGTCTGGATGCGCCATTAGTATGTTTGGACAGGCGCACTAGTTCAAAATTTTTTTTGATACTAATGGCGCACCCTGGGCCAGGTGCGCCATTAGTAGTTTCAACTCTAATGGCGTATCAGAAGGTGGTGCGCCATTAGTATATACTAATGGCGCACCGCTTGTCTGGTGCGCCATTAGTGTCAATCCCATCTATAGTCCTTTTTCTAGTAGTGCTCAATTAGTACACACCACATACCTAACACACATGGGTTAATTAGTTCACACCACATACCTAACAGTCTAACACACATGCATCCATTAGTGCACACCACATACCTAATACACATGCATTTAATTAGTGGTCCCATGCATTTCATGAGCAATGAAAACATACATGATGTTTCTTGGTTTCTTCGTTGTGGAGTTTACATGTGTGGCACCCCCGATTCAATCGTACAATAATCATACATGCAAACGTGTACAATCAAGATTAGCGACTCACGGGAAGATGTCACAACACAACTCTACAAATAAAATAAGTCATACAAGCATAATATTACAAGTCAGGGGCCTCGAGGGCTCGATCATAGACGAGTCAGCGGAAGCAACAATATTTGAGTACAGACATAAGTTAAACAAGTTGCCTTAAGATGGCTAGCACAAACAGGGATACATATCAAAAGAGGCGCAGGCCTCCTGCCTGGGATCCTCCTAAACTACTCCTGGTCGTCGGCGGCGGCATGCACGTAGTAGTAGACACCTCCAGAGTAGTAGGAGTCGTCGTCGACGATGGCGTCTGGCTCCTGGACTCCAACGTCTAGTCGCAACAACCGGGTATAGAAAGGGGAAAAAGGGGGAGCAAAGCAACTGTGAGTACTCATCCAAAGTACTCGCAAGTAAGGAGCTACACTACATATGCATTGGTATCAATGAAATGGTAGTATATGTGGACTGAACTGCAGGATGCCGGAATAAGAGGGGCATAGCTAGTCCTATTGAAGACTACGCTTCTGGCCGCCTCCATCTTGCAGCATGTAGAAGAGAGTAGATGGTACGTTCACCAAGTATCATCGCATAGCGTAATCCTACCCGGCGATCCTCCCCTCGTCGCCCTGTGAGAGAGCGATCATCGGATTGTATCTGGCACTTGGAAGGGTGTATTTTATTCAGTATCCGGTTCTAGTTGACATAAGGTCAAGGTACAACTCCGGGTCGTCCTTTTACCGAGGGACACGGCTATTCGAATAGATAAACTTTCCTGCAGGGGTGCACCACATTTTCCAACACGCTCGATCCCCTTTGGCCGGACACACTTTCCTGGGTCATGCCCGGCCTCAGAAGATCAACACGTCGCAGCCCCACCTAGGCACAACAGAGAGGTCAGCACGCCGGTCTAAATCCTATGCGCGCAGGGGTCTGGGCCCAACGCCCATTGCACACCTGCATGTTATGTACACGGCCGGTGAGCAGACCTAGCAACCTCCATTACAAAGGAAGTTGCGTTACGCGGTCCGACCCGGCGCGCGTCGTTCACGCTGACGTCACGAAGGCTTCGGCTGATACCACGACGTCGAGTGCCCATAACTATTCCCGCGTAGTTGGTTAGTGCGTATAGGCCAGTGGCCAGACTCAGATCGAATACTAAGATCTCGTTAAGCATATTATTTTGAAGTAACCGCGAACGCCGACCAGGGCCAAGCCCACCTCTCTCCTCGGTGCTCTCAACCTGCCTTGTCGCTCCGCCACAAAGATCCACACAGAGGGCCGTCGGGAAAGTATGTCCTTTCAGCCCCCAATTCATGAACCAACCGCGGGTACTCAACGAGCCGACCCGACTTTAGTCACAACATGTATCATGTGTAATATGTATAGTATGTACCCGTGATCCACACTTGACGTGATCACGGCCCGATAGTATAGCATGGCAGACTGACAAGAATGTAGGGCCACGGATGATAAACTAGCATCCTATACTAAGCATTTAGGATTGCAGGTAAAGGTAACAATAGTAGTAGTAGCAAGGACATGCTATGCAACAGAATAGGATTAACAGAAAATAGTAACATGCTACACTACTCTAATGCAAGCAGTAGAGAGAAGAATAGGCGATATCTGGTGAAAACATAAGGGAAAGTATTCCCAGTGTTTTTCCTTTTTGGACAAACGGATCGGAGGGGAACATTGCGTGTTCGCTATGCTAGGGATGTGTGGCGGACGAACGGGCTACGTATTCGGATTCGTCTCGTCGTTCTGAGCAACTTTCGTGCACAAAGTATTTTCATCCGAGTTACAATTTATTTTATATGATTTTTCAAAGTTTTAATGAATTTCCGGAATTATATAAATTCGAAATAAAATGGGTAAAATGCTACGGGTACACAGAGAGTGTACCCAGAAGTTCACTTCTTAGGCTGACAAGTGGGGTTCAGTTGACTGCCCAGTCAGCAGTCAACTAGGACCGTTGACTGGTCAAAGGGGCAACGGGACCCACATGTTAGTGGCTGGTAGATTAAATTAACCTTATCTATCTAGATAGTGCACTGGGTCCACGTGTCATTGAGTAACCACTTAATTAGAGTTAGTTTTAAGTCCAGGGGGTTAATTAGGTGTGGGACCAGCTGTTAGTGAGGGTTAAGGGTTAATTAGTGGGGCTAATTATATGGTTAGTGGCCGGACCCCACATGTCATAGGGCCAACCGGTTGGGGTCGTGGCCCGGAATGCACGCACGTCGAGGAGAGCAGCGATGGGCGCGGCGGCCACGTTGCAGCGGCGGCAGTAGGCGGAGCACCAGCGGGGCGGCCACTGTGAGTAGTGGCAGGGCGCGAGCATGGCCGGGCGCGGGGGCGATAGCGGCAGCGCAGCAGCGGGCCGCGGCATCAGCGGGCGTCAGCGGCAGGCGGAGCCGGCGAGCAACGGCAGCGGCGCAGCAGCGGGCCGCGGCACCGGCGAGCGTCAGCGGCAGGCGGAGCCGGCGAGTAACGGCAGCGGCGCAGCAGCGCAGAGCAAGCAGGTAGTGGCCGCGCAGCAGAGCGGCAGCGATAGGAGCAACAGTTGCGGGCAGGGCAGGGCGCTAGCGGGCGGCCGTGGCCAAGGGTGTCACGGGGTGGTTGGGCGCAGCTGGGCATGCGAGGATAGGCGCGGGGCGCACGGGACTAGGCAGGGGCAGGCATAAGCGTGCCGGTGGGCGCGGAGCTCCGGTCATGACAGCCTCAACATTAGTAGGCGGCCACAATGACGGATTGAGCTAGAAAATGAGGGGAAAAGGGAAAGGAGCTCACCACGGGTCAGATGGCGATCTCGGGGAGGACAGAGAGGTCGTGGTGGTGTAGATCGACGACGACGATGGCGAGGCAGTGGCGGCCAAGGCGGGGGAAACAACGATGGTGATGGTTACGCGGTGCCCCGGCTCGATGCGGCGCCCGGAACAGATGCAGTCAAGCACGGTGAACCTCCTGGATGACCTCCCATGCGGCGGCGACGACGGTGGCCGTGGTAAGGACGACGACGAGCACAGTCACCGCAATGAGCCCACGAGCTCAAATTGAGCCGAAGAAGAGAGGGCAAAGGGGATCAAGGAGGGACTGATCGAGCGCGGGTTAGGGTTTCGGGGGGCATCATTATAGGCTGAGGGGAGCATGGATGGCTGCCCCGTTGCCATCGGCGTCGTGGACGCACCCCCTCTGTCCACGAGGCCACTGTGAACAAAGGAAGAAGGAGCTGGGGAGGTGGGTTGGGCCTAATTCACTAATGCACTAGGGCCCAGTACCAATAGTCCTTCTCTGTTATTCTTGTTTTTATCTGTTTTTTCAATTTTGCTACTGGTCTCAATTTAGTTTGTCCACTAAATGAACTTTGCTATATATGCAACTTGGCACATAAATGCTATGCAATAATCTTAAGACCACACACAAGGTTTTACATCATTCAGAAATGTATAGATATTTTTTTATTTTAAAGAGGCCAAAAATAATTGTTATTGGCCCATTATTAGTTTCCTAGGAATTTATCTGTGAGGCAAATGATGTTGGTTTCTACATGAATATTCCTTAGTTAATATTTGCAACCTATCGACATTTTTATTTTACCGTTAGAATAATTAATAATTTCACTTGCAATTTTTATTCGAATTTGACTTTGATTTTCACAAAGTGGCAAATTGGCTTGATAAATCATGATGACATGGCACATTAGCGTGAGGTCACTATAGCTTGATTATCGGGGTGTTACAAATCTCCTCCACTATAAGAAATCTCGTCCCGAGATTTAAGAGGTGGAGTAAGGGGGAAGGGGTTTGGCTACAAAATTCTAACGGATCTTCTCGATCTTGGTTGCTCTTCTCGAAGAGGTAGATCCACTACGTTTGATGTCTTAATTTCTCTGCTTTAGGTCATCATGATGAAGTCGACATCCTTTCTTCGGGAACTCCATCGTAATTATGAAAGAATAAAGGGTGGGTATTTCGGGAGAACGGACCTTACAAGGTTGGCTATGTGGCAGATAACATCGGGGAAGGTGGGGGAAAGTAACTCTCGAATTGAAACCTTAGAAAATATCGAGAGCAAAGTAAGAAGCTATCATCAGGAGTTTCGAGCGGCAGGCAATCGTTCAATGCGTGAAACAGAGTGTGAAAGGGGTTCGGGGCAACGAAAAATAATATTGTATCTAATACCAGAATATAACTCTATGAGGGTGGCTCGTGAATTATATACGAAGCCAAGCATGGGGAATAACCATTAGAAATAGGGTTGTACCGGAGAGTCACATTTCGATCCTGTGGAACTGTGGGTTATGGACCCACCATGTGGGTTAAAACTAGGAAGGGCGGACACGTCTTGCGTGATCATGCATGCAAAGGCATGTCAGTGGGTAGCCTGTCGATTATGTCGGCAACAACGTCGGTACCAAGGGCAAGGGACGAAGAGAACCATTTTCCTGCTCGTTGAACAAGGTGGACCAATAGGCAAAGTTCTCGTCCATTGGTGGCTACCGAAATGTCATCAACAATAGTAACACGGTCTTGCTGACTGAATTGTACACCGAGATGTTTACATAAGCAGGGGAATATTACTTCTTAGATCTTATAGATCACAAGCAACGTTAAACCAACCAATGGAAAGGAAATATGGATTATCAGATTAAACAGAACAATGGAAAGGAAAATGTGTTTAAACACATATTTCAAGGGTATATCCTTCCCAAGGACAAGCAGAGCATGATATCCATGACATGATATAAGGTAGAAAATTCTTTACGTAGGGGAGAGAAATTTCATGACATTACCCATACAACGGTGTTTGGGATAATTGAGCAGGAAACATTTAGCATTGGGCTTCAAATGTTCTAGTTGAAAATCGGAGTACCACGGACATGCTTCGAGATAGCATTGACATGGTCAACAGGTGAAGATCAGACTTTGGAAACACAAAGGATCCATCAGGAATAACTTATAGAATAAGTCTTATAATTTTCTCATGGAAGAATGGATAACCTTGCTGAAAAGGAAACTATAACAATAGGTTCTCCGGCCAGGTGTGTTAGGCATGACATCATCTTATCAGGTCATATAAAGACCATGTTATAACTCTTGGAAATATGTTCCAACCATTATATCTGACCGAGATCCAGTTCTAATTGGCGTGAGGATACCGCAGACTCGCGATGCCTAAGAAGAGAGGTGCAACACAAATTGTCGAGATGACATTGTAAGATTCTCAGGAATTGAACTGTGGGAGCGAGTTCCGAAACAAGAGTTCATCATTATATCAAGGAGAGGTGAGGAGGTGGTTGATTGACTTAGTGACAATTCATTGATATTTTCAAAAGATGGATTTCCACTCTTATGTGAACGAGGAGATATCATTTGTCAGATCAAATGATATAAAGATGTATGCTCAAGGAAAGCATACGCAGTTAAACATTGGTTGAAAGATCCACCCGAAATATGGGTTTAGGTAGCATCATCAAAGTTAGAATGGTGATTCGATAACCAATGGTCTAAGAATGAAATATCGATCATTAACTTCAAAGTTATAGGATTGCTAGAAGTTTTGAACTCGCACAACATAATTCAATTATCAGTTTTCTGGTCAGAAACAACGCGGGGACCAAGGAGTGAACGGATATGGCAAGAAGTATCACCTGTATCAAGAATTCTTAAGAGGTGGTGACATCCTCACGACATTCTTGACATAAAAAGAAGGTAATACTCCAAGGTAAAGGAGAACAAATGCTGGATAGCAAGGATCTCCATCTATACACAAAACACGAACAAGTTTGTGTTGAACGGAAGGCAATAATGTGGTCAATGATAACACCAATCATTGAGGATAAGGATGTTATTTCTCATCATGAATTCAATTGATATCTTGGAAGACCACATAATGTTGATGATGATCACGACACATTTATCGAGAGGTTTAAGAAGATGTAACCGATCGGCGATAACATCAAGTCAACGGAATGATGAAGCGAAAAGTTATTGAAACCATGGGTACGACACAAACTCGAAATCAAGCTTGTTGTTCAAGGACAATTGATATGACGAGGAAGATCAACGTAAGATTAGCTCACCATCAAAATTTTTGCTCCGGGAAGAAGGACCAGGTAGCACAGTTAAAATCGGCACGACAAGGATATAGCCAAGCAGGCTAGGAATGACGTGATCGAGTTCAAACTCGTAAGTAATGAAGGTTACCAAGAGTTGTTTAATCACGGTGCGGACTTGAGTCAGTTGTCGGTGTCTTTGAGTGTTTAATAACTTAGAGCCCATGAAAAATTGGAATCAGTGAGAATGTAGCACTTGATGAAGAACTCATAAGAAGTTATGCAGTTCTATGATATTCTCGAGATACCAGGGGGTAATACTCGATGAATGATCAAATTAGAGGTAGGACTAGGGCAATGCTCTGTAGA
>NC_053026.1:533304668-533323189 GCF_003073215.2 Triticum urartu | reverse complement strand
TGGGGCAGTCTTCTTTTATTTTTGTTCTGTAGTCGGACCCTGATTGTATCTGGTTGATGTAATGCTTTATTTATGTAATTGTGTGAAGTGGCGATTGTAAGCCAACTATGTATCTTTTTCCCTTATGTATTACATGGGTTGTGTGAAGATTACCTCACTTGCGACATTACTTTCAATGCGGTTATGCCTCTAAGTCGTGCTTCGACACGTGGGAGATATTGACGCATCGAGGGCATTACACGCCTGGCGGAGGAGCATCGTATTTCCGATTTGCGTCGCCAGCGGGACATGGAGCAGCAGCGCACTGATGCTTTGAGTCACGAGCAGAGCGCCCGCAACTGGGCCGACTACATGGAGGCCAGCGCCCGGCAAATAGCCCTGGAGGCTGTCGGGCACGCACGCGTTCGCGACGCCGATTTTTACTACCAGCTCGTCAAGTGGGTTTCCTTCTTAGAAGTCGAAGCTTCGATGGACCACGCCGGCATTGAAAGGGCCAACGTGCGCAAGCAACGCGCCCTGTCACACCTCTAGCAAGTCCGAGGCGAGGCGGGGGACGCCGGTGCCGGCGTTTAGCGTGTACCACAGATGGCGGCCGGCATCGTCTAGTTAGCTAAGAGTAAGTTAGTACTTGTACGCTACTAGAGTATTAGTGGGAGTAGATAGTTAACTTGGCTATGATGGTTGTCAACGTGGAAGTTCAGTACTCTATATGTGGATTAGACCTGTTACTTTGCTCTGAATGTTGAACTTTTCGTTTGAACGTATGGAATGGGCTGTTATTTTTTTAAATGGATTGTATTTGTCCTTCACAGGTTTAGAGGCTGACTTGTGGGCCTACCAAGTTGATGCATACACAATTAGGAGATGATTGTACGTGGAGAGGATGACAGCAGGGACCCGCCAAGGTCATGGCAGTACGCAAGCAAGTGCCTCCTTATTTCAAGCCAATAAAAAATGGCTCCTCCTAATGGATTTCTGACATCTGGGTCCCATGCCATTGTCAACGTAGTCAATAAATGAGAAAATTGCACAACGAGCGGCTGACACTAGGGACCCAGCATCTCACCTAGTTATTTTTGTTTTGGGTTAATTTGATAAATACCTCTCCAAATCTGGTGTTTCCGAGAAATGCCACTGCAATTTCCAAACTTGAAAAATGCCATTTCATGCCATTTCCGGTGGCATCTTTCGAAGTCTGGAGTGGTGTTTTTCATAGTTTGCAAATTGCAGTGGCGTTTTCCAAAGTTTGCAAATATTGCAGTGGCATTTTTCAAAGTTTGGAAATTGCAGTGGCATTTTTATGAATTGCCATAATTGGAGTGGCATTTATCTAATTTGTTTTTGAGACAAATGCAGGGTGTCAACTGGCCTGTGCGGGGCACTCTGGCCTGTCTAGACAACCTTCTCTTTTATGTTTATCACAGACCAGCCCAGTAGTTTTTTTTCTTTTTGAAAATGGCTAGCCCGGTTTTTTTGTGATTTGCCAACTAAGTCGTTTTGTCAGGCCTGTTGGGCTGCAAATCTTTCAAGATGAGGAGAGCTTCATTCGGCTGGCAGAGAAAATGGCCTATCAGTAATGAGAAATGGGTTGTACATTTTTAAAACACATCAAACTGGCAATTAGTTTCAAATTTCTTTTTTTCATTTCGAGATTTTAAATTGCATTGATTTTTATGCATGGACAATTTGTTGGATTTTATATTGATATACATTTATTTTTAAAATCAGTTTGAATGTGACTCGAAATTTCGGGATTAAAAACAGTTCGGATCGCACCGAAATATGCAAAATTTTGTATAATTTTTTAACCGTGGCCATAATATGGGTTGTAATGCTAACAAAAAGAATATGGGCTCCAAAAAAACCTTAAGAATTAGCAAATGGGCTGTAAATTATTAGAAATAATGGCAGATTGGTTGTATGTTGTTTTCCACAGATTTGAGGCTTTCCTAAAAAAAGGTTGACGCACAAGGAGTGACTGTTGGATGTCCATCCAACAGCCGTTGTGCTTCTGCAATCTCTGCTCTTCCTGCTCCAGCCGCTCAAGCACCGGCGGGACTTCCTGCTCCCTCCTCCCCATGGCCGACTGTGCTGCCGCGCAGGCCTCACCGCCACACCGTACTCCTATCGCTGGCCTAGCCATCCCTCTACTCACCCACACCTGCTGTTATTCTCTGGCAACGGCAGACGAACCAGTAAACCCTCGTGCAGTCGTACTCCCCTCCGCATGGGAAACAACTGCCGAGTCTTCCCTGGCTTCGTGTCTTTCCCTTCATAGGCCTCGCCGTCGTCCACCGCCCTGGTGCTCTCGGCGTGGCCTAGTCAACCTGGTCAACGACCGACATGCATCTTAAGTGGACTGTACGTGGAGAGGCTGACAGCTGGGTCCACGGCCGCACGCAAGGAAATGTCTCCTTATTACGCGCAAAATAATGATTCCTCCACTAGACATCTGGGACCCACTGAAAGGGCCTTTGTATTTCGTGAAAAAAACATAACTGCCGGTGACAGCTCAGACCCACCAGCTATATCTTCGCACGCAAGGAAGTGCCTCCTTATTACGCACAAAAAAATGAATACTCCCCCTGCTAGCTGGACCCAGTATAGTGGGAGGCTGACTTGTAGGCCTACTAAGTTGACGGGGACGGAGGGCTTTGTCAACTTAGTCATTATGCACGATTCTAGCTCCAGTGACCGTACAATGTCCATCCAACGACCGTAGTGCTTCTTCAACCTCTGGTCTTCTTGCTCCAGCTGCCCAAACTAGCGCCGGTCGTTCCTCCTGCTCCTGCCTCCCGTGGTCGGCTGTGATGCCACGAAGGCCTCACCGCCCCCTACTACTCCCACTGCTGGCCAGGACATCCCTTGCTACCTCTTGAGCGCTGCATTGGTTTTCCCTTGAAGAGGAAAGTGTGGTGCAGTAAAGCAGCGTAAGTATTTCCCTCAGTTTTTAAGAACCAAGGTATCAATCCAGTAGGAGACCACGCGCGAGTCACCTCGTACCTACAAAAACAAATTAGAACCTCGCAACCAACGCGATAAAGGGGTTGTCAATCCCTTCATGACCACTTGCAAGAGTGAGATCTGATAGATGTGATAATAATACGATAAATGTTTTTGGTATTTTTATGATATAGATTGAAAGTAAAAATTGCAAAATAAAATAGATTAGAAACTTGTATTATGGAAAATAGACCCGGGGGCCATAGGTTTCACTAGTGTATTCTCTCAAGATAGCATAAGTATTACGGTGGGTGAACAAATTACTGTCGAGCAATTGATAGAAAAGCGAATAATTATGACAATATCTAGGCATGATCATGTATATAGGCATCACGTCCGCGACAAGTAGACCGAAACGATTCTGCATCTACTACTAGTACTCCACACATCGACCGCTATCCAGCATGCATCTAGAGTATTAAGTTCATAAGAACAGAGTAACGCCTTAAGCAAGATGACATGATGTAGAGAGATAAACTCATGCAATATGATATAAACTCCATCTTTTTATCCTCGATAGCAACTGTCGGAGTAATGGGCCACGGGTAGGCCAACCCGAGGCCCAGAACCTTTCAAGACATCGGGGCAGGCTACGCCTCTCAAGACCCCAAGACGAAGAGCCGCCTTCTAAGGAGCCGACGGCAAGACGGCCGACTGACCACTCACGGCCAAGTCCCATGGACGACTGCAGGGACAAGCCGACTCCTGACTGGCGACTTCCAGAGAAGCCGGCTTTGGGGAGTCGGCCTGCGACTCCAACAAACCCCACGACCGCATCAAGAGGGATGGGGCAGGGGAATGGCTATAGTGAAGCCCACTCCTGCCCCTTACCAAGGGCAGGCATGGCCACAGCACGCTGTACCCCGGAAGATCTCTGTGCGGTGTGGCACTGTTGGCATACCGGCCCTGACATCAGCACCACAGGATCAAATCCTGTACCCACGACGGCTTGTCTATACGGCCCAAAGGCAGCGGGTCCCACCAGTCTGTACGGCCCAAGAGGACCACCAGTCGGACCCGTCGGGAGTCGGCCCCGGGGAGTCGGCCGAGCCCTCCCCCGGGGCCCACGCGCCATTAATCAAGATGTGATGGAGAGTGGCAATAGTGATCACTCGCCAGGCGGCGGGGCTGTTGCCATGACCCTATGATCAAGCCCGCGTCATCAGAAACACGGCTATAGTAATCAGCAGCCGGCAAGACCCGCCCGCGGTGGATGCGGCCTGTCGGCTCCGTACCAGGCCAGTCGGCGGGGCCCACCAGTCGGCGGGCCCCAGCGGTCGGCGGGGAAGACGGAGGCCAGAGGCACTAACGGTTCGGCCCGCATCCAGCCGGATTACCATTGTACCCCTGGGGGGTAGGCCTATATAAACCCCCCAGGGCACCCATGCAAAGGGTTGGAACCCATTAGCTCTAGACCAGATCATATAGGAGGGAGAGAGCTAGCCTTGCCCTCTCCTACCTCCAGGAAACAGCTCAAGGAGCAACCGTGTAAACACTTTGCCATAGTGATCATGCGGAGACCCCGCAGAGCAGCAGTAGGGGTATTATCTCCCCGGAGAGCCCTGAAGCTGGGTAAGATTCGCCGGCGTGCATGTCTTCGCCTCATCCCGTTTCAAGGCACCGGCGACGTTCTACTTGCCCTCACCATGATAAGCCATCCTTTGGCATATGTCGCACCGGAGACCTGTTCTGGAAGGGAACCCTTTTCCTCCCTGGCGAGCACAGCCAGCCAAGCACGCCAGACGGGGTTTGCGCTGACACGCTGCGCGGCTTTGAGACCGCCTGTGCAGCCAGCTGCCTGGCCGAACTTGTCGGCGAGGTTCGCCTCTCCGACGAACCTGCATCCAACGCAGGCACGGGCGGCTCCGAGAGCCTCCTCGCGGGCCTCCTTGATCAACTCCACATTTCCGACGAGCCTACCGTAGACTTGGAGTCTGTAGGCTCCACCGACCCGATGCTGGTTGACTCCGACACCGCGTCGCTTGACGCGTTCCCCACCAATGTGGTGGTCTACGACGAACCTCTCCCTCGCGCGGAGAGCAACGGAAGCACCGTCACCGAGGTGCTCGTCATCAATCATGACGAGCTCCCCGGCAGAGGAGCGCACGACTCACTCGGCGCGGCGCTACAAGACCTAACTGCGCCCATTCTGGAACACGTTGACGCGGAGACGTTGGAGGCGCGCCGCCTTCAGCTCATTGAAGGCGCGAAGAAGCTGGCCAGCATGAGACGCTTGTCAGAGGCCTACCAGCGGGAGATGGATCGCGTCGTCGGCGGCTCGCCGGCCCCGGCGGGGCCCAGCCGCCTTGGCACGGTCCAGCAGCACGGCATAGCCATCGCCAACCTGTTTGGGGCAAGCCGCCCTGTGTACGCTACACCATCGTGGAGCTACCGGGCCAGGTCGCTGTCTTAGGCTGGGAACGCAACCGTCTCCCGGCTCCGGGTGATGATCCAGTCGGAGGGCCTAACTGGAGCCGACTTGGTGGCCGCCTTCGTGGAGCGCCGGGTACTTCCGCTCCAAGGCCGGCCTCACATGATTTGCCAGATGAGCGGCCGCTTCGACCCATGCCGGCTGAGCACCAGGGAGATGCCTCATGCAGAGGTGTCTTGCATGGTGAACTACATCTCCAACTGCAAGCTCGCCGAGGACTGGCAATACAGCAAGGAGCCGTATTCTCGCGCCAACCCTCCGCCTACCGTAAGTTTTCTTCTTTTCTTCCTTTTTGTAGCCGGCCTCATGATAGCCGACCTTTGATCAGTTGGTTTGCCTTTAGCAGAACCCTCTTCTTCCACCGATAGCCGGGGCCGCAGGGGTAGAGCGCCAACTCCTCCCCGACCGCACGGTGGATGACGCCGACGATCCGGACCTGGGAGCGGCTACCATGGAAGACGCCATCATGGGGGAAGGCAACGACGCCGGAGGCGCGGGGCTCGGGGCCGGCTTCGAGGACTGGCCGGACGACGACGAGGTCGAAGCCGCCCCGCACCGCCAGACGGCGCTTGATCATCAAGGCACTGGCCCGTCTGCTGCGCTAGCTGCAAGTGGCGGCGCGCAGAAGCGCCGGGCCGCGTCGACCTTCTTTGGCAGCCAGCCGAAGAAATCCAAGGTTTCTACGGCGGCGACCAAGCGGGATGAGGCGGCCCGCTTCCGCAAGGCGGTGAAACAGCCGCAGGCGATCTCGGCGTAAGTCGTCGAACCTCTTGTGTATATATATTTTTTGTTGTCCTTTTCGATTGAAGCTCTTCTAAACCTTTCTTTGCTCGCTGGACAGGGCATCGCTTTCCCTTGAGCGGGGTCCTGGCGGCTCCGTAGTCTGGGCCGACTGGAGGGTCTTCAGGCTCCCGCCGCGTGGATCCCCGCGCCGACCTTAGGGAGGCCACGGAGCGGAACGCACGGGAGGCGCGGGAGGAGCGGGAGGCAGCGGAGCGAAGGACCGCCCAGGCGGCGAAGGAGTAGGCCGACGCGGAGGCCAAGGCCCGGGCGGAGGCGGCAGCCGCGGAGACGGAGGCGGAGGCCTCGCACAACCAGCCTCCGCTGCTCGTCGTTCCCCTTCGCGCCGTGGCCCCCGACATCCCCGTGCCCCCATCAGAGGAGGTCGACCAAGACCCGCCAGTGATGGAGAGGAGGGAGGACCACGTGATCTTCGTGGAGGGGGCGCCGCAAGCGGCGCCGACTGGAGCGGGCCAAAGCGGCCAATTAGCCACAGCGCCAGAGCAGCCGACGGGGCGAGCCGGAGGCTGGGGCCGGCCTCGAGGTGCAGCCGGCATTGCGCCGGTGCGCAGGGGGAGGCACCTCCGCACCGGGGCTGCACCGAGCTGCGGGCGCCAGCCAGACGGCGGAGGCCCTGGAGGCGGCCAGCGCCAGCACGTCCGAGTGGACTCCCAGCGGGGGGACGGGCGAGCTGAATGCGGCGGCCCAGGAGGTCCGGAACCGGCTTCAAGCCCAGGCCGCCTCATTGCAGCGATACACCAAAGAGTTCCTCGCGACGCGGGCCGTCATCCGGGTGAGTCTTCTGGCCTTGGTTGTTTTGCTCTTTTTGATTTCTTTCGTGGGGGCGCGTCAGCGCACCCACTGGGTGTAGTCCCCGAGTTCCGAGTCGGCTGCTGCGCAGGCGGCTTGGAACTTACTAGGTCCTGACAACTGTATTATTCTCGCCTCTTGTCTAATCTTCCAGGAGTATCATAACCTCCGCGCTGCTGCCTTCAACTCCCAGGCTCAGGAGCTGGGCCGGAGAACCAAAGACCTGACCAGCAGCCGGAGTGCGTGCTTGGTTTCGTTCATCTCCTGTGGGGGCGTGTCAGCGCACCCACTGGGTGTAGTCCCCGAGATTCGGGCCGACTGCTGAGCAGCCGGGTCGGATCTTTCTCGATGACTTCTTCCTTATTGATTTTTCCTTTGTCTTCATGCTTGCAGGATCCAATGCCGACTTGAGGGGGCAGCTCAGCGGGGCCCAGGCCACACTTCGCGCCAAGGAAGCCGAGTACAATGCCTTGGTCCTGGAGCGTGACCGCCTGGCCAAGAAGTTGGCCGACCAGGAGGAGAGCCACAAAGGCGGCCCTGAAGAAGGCGCAGGACAGCGAGGACGCCCTGAAGGCCGAGTTCGAGACCGAAGCGGCGGGCTGGGCTAAGGCGAAGTAGGCACTGAGCGAGGGCTTCGGTTGTATCGAGGATCTGATCGATGGTAAGCCGCCTTCTTCACTCCTTGCTTGCCCCTTGATCCCTGATTTGTGTTCTGACTTGTGCTGCATTTTGTTCTCTGTGCAGACTACTTTCCCGGCTACTCCGTCTTCGCCACCCAAACCATCAAGGCCCATCGCGAGGCGCGCCGGGAGGCGGGGGCTGAAATCGTGCCGGACGCGAGCCGGACGCTTGAGGAGCAACTCTTGGCGGTCCAAGCCTGGCTGCAGCCGGCTCACCGTATGCTCCGCCGCCTCCAGCGCGCCGGGGCATAGGTGTTGGCTGCCCTCTAGCCAGGCGAGACGATTTCCCGCACCCTGAGTCAAACTGCCGACTGGCTGGAGGTTGCGGTTGGCCGCTTCGAGGCCTAGAAGGCATCGGCAGCCCGGCATGGAGCTGGGCGGGCGCTGGAGTTCGTCCGGGCCTAGTATCCGGGGCTGAACCTGGACCAGCTGCGCACCTGGCGGCTGGAGGCCGACGAGGAGATGGAGGAGGTGCGGCCGGCTATCGCTCAGCGCACTTCGACGATCGCCGAGTGTACTGACATCAGCGTCTTCGCTCCTGAAATTAATGATGACGGCGTTGCCCAGCCGGAGGAGTGGTTCGGGCTGGACCTGGCAGCGGGTGAGGACTCGGCAGAGGAGATCGCCTCCAGCGATCAAGGCGAAGACGACGAAGGAGAGGAAGGCGAAGACGTTGAGCCGGTCGGTGAAGCGGCCAGCCAGCCTCAGCCTGACCGTGCTTCCAGCAACGAGGCGCGTGCTAGCGCGCCCTCTGCAGGAGGCGGTGATCATGCCGAGGTTCGTCAGCCGGCCACTCCTCCAGCCGGCACTGCCGTCTCCACCGACTTGCCCGACTCGCCAGTCGCTCCCCTGGCTTAATCTGCCGTCCTTGTTTTTCCTACTTGTTATCCTTTGAACAATTTTTATTAAACTTGCGCAGTTCCACCCACTGGGGGTGTATTCGAACTATGTTGAATGTTGGCCTTTTGAAGGTCTTTTGTCTAAATATGATTGTGTGCGTGTTTGGTTTCCATTCGTGTATGCCTTTTATCCTTAGGCTGTTTCCTTTGCCGCCTTCCCCTTTTGGGAAGGCAAGTACTCGAGCTTTCTTAGATTGAAGCGAGGTGAATGGAAGCCGGCCGGCCGGCTACTCTGGTAGTCGGTCGGTGGTGGGAGAAAAACCGGCTTTTGTTATATTAGTCCGTTAGTCCCTAGCCATTTTTCGTGTGGGCGTCCTTTCCTGCCTTTAACTCTTTGCCAGTCGGATAGCTGGTTCTTTGAACTGCGACTTTTGGCAAGAGAAGGCTTGGGTGCCGGCACACTACTTGTATGGCCGCGGGTAGGACTTTTAATATAACTCTAGGCGGCCAGTCCCCGGGCCGACTAGTCGAACCCGGTGCCGGACGAAAAAAGTAAATGTGATGACAAGGTCATAAGCATGATATTCTTCATTCATAGATAAAAGATGGCAATCCCCGAGCTCTCCTCGGGGGGCCTATTGTCTCATACTAAGTACAAAAGTTAGCGTGATACATACTGCATTTCAACTGTAAAATCTTTGGAGGAGGTTGGCGTTCCATGGTCGTTCCGACTCCTTGCCGGAGTCGTCTCTCTTTCGTGCCTTCGGCTTCTGCGCGTCGATTAGGTGGTAGGAGTTGTTGCCTAAAGCTCTGCTGATGACGAAGGGGCCCTCCCAAGGGGCCGAGAGCTTGTGCTGGCCGGAGCACAAGATCGCCCTCTTGGAAGGATCTTGGCTTGACCTTCCGGCTGTGGTAGCGGCGCAGGCCCTGCTGATAGATGGCGGACCGGCCGAGGGCTAACAGCCGGCCTTCTTCCAGTAGGTCGACGCCGTCTTCTCGTGCTTCCTTGGCCTCCGCCTCTGTGTACATGGTTACCCGAGGCGAGTCGAACTCGATGTCAGTTGGGATGACCGCCTCGGCACCATACACGAGGAAGAAAGGAGTGAAGCCGGTTGACTTGTTTGGGGTAGTGCGAAGACTCCCGAGGACGGCCGGCAGCTCATCGAGCCAACAGCCGGCCGAACGCTCCAGTGGAACGACCAGTCGGGGTTTGATGCCGGAAAGGATGAGGCCGTTGGCTCGCTCGACCTGGCCGTTTGACTGCAGGTGGGCAATGGACGCAAAGTCCAACCAGGTGCCTTGCATCGCGTAGAAACGTGCCAAGGCTCCCTTGGCAAAATTCGTGCCATTGTCGGTGATGATGCTGTGTGGCACACCGTACCGAGTTGTTATTTCTGCGATAAATGTCACGGCAGTCGGCCCATTCAGCTTCTTGATCGGCTTTTCCTCAATCCATTTGGTGAATTTGTCTACAGCGACAAGCAGATGTGTCATGCCGCCGCGCGCCGTCTTGAATGGGCCCACCATGTCCAGTCCCCAAACGACGAAGGGCCAAGTGAGGGGAATGGTCTTGAGTGCTGAAGCCGGCATGTGTTTCTTGGAGCTGAAGAGTTGGCACCCTTTGCAATGTTTAACTAACTCATTGGCGTCATCCAAAGCAGTCAGCCAAAAGAAACCATGGCGGAAAGCTTTGGCGACGAGTGATCTTGAGGCCGCATGGTGGCCGCATTCTCCTTGGTGGATGTCTCTGAGGATTGCAATGCCCTTCTCTTGCTTGACGCATCGCTGGAGGACTCCAGTGACACTGCGCTTGACGAGCTCTCTGTTGACGATAGTGTTTGCTCCGGCTCGGCGTTGGACTTGTCTTGCCTCTGTTTCGTCAGCCGGCAGATCTTGGTTTATTAGGAAGTTGAGGATGGACTGAGCCCATGATGGAGCTGCGACTTCTTCTATTGCCAACACGGCTACTGCGACCAGGGCGGGCGGGCTGGGTGGTGAAATGCTGGAGTCGGCCGCCGTCTGCTGTGTTGGTGCGGTCTCCGGGCCTACTACCGCAGTCCCCGAGCCGGGTGTGGCAGTCCCTGGGTCGGGCGTAACTACGGAAGTCCCCGAGCCGCCTACTGATGTCCCTTGGCCGACTATCAAAGTCCCCGGGTCACCCTCTTGGTTCTTAGAGCCGGTCCCGGCTGTATCGGGGTCAGGCGGCACGAAGATGGAATCGGACTCTGGAGATAGCTTGATAGATGGCTTGAGGAGGCACTGTAGAGAGACACCGTTTGGTATTACTTGCCGAGTGGAGCCTATTCGAGCCAGGGCATCAGCTGGCTCGTTGTCGGCTCATGGTACGTGGAGGAACTCGCATCCTTCAAAATACCCACTCATCTGCTGAACGAGGAAGCAGTAGCTTGCCATATTTGCATCCTTGGCATCCCAGTCGCCGGATGATTGCTGGACCACCAAGTCCGAGTCACCATAACATAGGATCCGGTGAATGCCGAGCTCTTTGGCAAGCCGGAGCCCGTGTATGAGCGCCTCGTACTCGGCCACGTTGTTGGAGGCGGCAAAGTGAATTTGCAGCGTGTATCTGAGCTTGTCGCCTTTGGGAGAGGTGAGGATGACGCCGGCTCCCAAGCCGGTGCGCATCTTGGACCCATCGAAGTGCATGCGCCAATGAGTGGAGTCGGGAGCTGGCGGCAGGTACTGGGTCTCGGCCCAGTCGACGAGGAAGTCGGCCAATGCTTGGGACTTGATGGCGGTGTGAGGCTGGTAGAAGATCGTGTAAGGGGCCAGCTCGATGGCCCATTTCGCCACCCGGCTGGATGCATCCCGGCTGCCTATGATCTCGGCCAGCGGGGCGGTGCATACGACCGTGATGGGATGCTCTTGGAAGTAGGGCTTCAGCTTCTTGGCGGCGAAGTACACACCGTAGCACATCTTTTGGTAGTGCGGGTAGTTCTGCTTCGAGGTAGATAGCACCTCGCTCAAATAGTTCACCGGCCTCTGGACCGGCTGGGCTCGGCCCTCTTCTGGGAGTTGGACTACGATGACGGTGCTGACCACCCGGCTGGTTGCGGCAATGTAGAGGAGCATGGGCTCTTTCTCAGTCGGCGCCGCAAGGACAGGCGGCGTGGCCAGCATCTTCTTTAGCTCGTGAAAAGCTTGGTCGGCTTGGTCATTCCACTCAAAGTGAGTGGTCTTCTTCATGAGGCGGTAGAGGGGGAGAGCTTTCTCTCCGAGCCGGCTGATGAAGCGGTTCAGGGAGACCAAGAATCCGGTGAACTTCTGGACGTCTCGAAGTTCGGTGGGAATCGCCATTCTCTCAATGGCCTTGATCTTTACTGGGTTGCATTCGATGCCGCGTTCGGAAACCAGGAAGCCTAGGAGTTGGCCGGCTGGCACTCCGAACACGCATTTCTCGGGGTTGAGCTTGATTTGGAACCGGCGTAGGTTCTCAAATGTTTCCTTGAGGTCTTCCAGCAAGGTGCCGTGCTTCTCCGTCTTCACCACAATGTCGTCTACGTAGACGTGGGCATTTCTGCCAAGCTCCTTGAGGAGGCACTTCTGCATGCAACGCTGAAAAGTGGCACCGACATTTCTCAAGCCGAATGTCATAGTCAGGTAGCAGAAGGCTCCGAATGGCGTGATGAAGGCGGTCTTCAGCCAGTCTGCCGGATCTAACTTTATCTGGTGGTATCCTGAGTACGCATCCAAGAAACTCAACAGCTCGCATCCGGCCGTGGAGTCTATCACTTGATCAATCCTGGGCAGGGCAAAGGGATCTTTGGGGCAGGCCTTGTTGAGGCTTGTGTAGTCTATGCACATGCGCCACTTGTTATTCTTCTTTAGCACGAGGACCCGGTTCGCGAGCCATTCTGGAAAGAAAACTTCCATAATGAAGCCGGCTGCCAGAAGCCGAGCTATCTCTTCTCCTACAATCCTCCTTTTCTCCTCCGAAAGTCGGCGGAGGGGTTGTTTGACTGGTTTTGCGTCTTCTCGGACGTGTAGCTTGTGCTCCGTGAATTCCTTCGGAACACCCGGCATGTCCTTGGGGGACCATGCAAAGATGTCCTGATTCTCACGGATGAAATCGGCGAGCTCGCTTTCCTATTTGCTGTTTAGGTTTGCCCCGATGATGGCAAACCTCTCTGGGTGCTCGGGATCAAGAGGTATCTTCTTCGTCTCCTTGGCCAGCTGGAAGGATCCGTGGGCATCATACTCCTTGGGATCGGGGGACAATGCCGACTGTTTGCCGGCCATGGCCATGACTCGGTCCAACATCTTCTTTTCTTCGGCAATCACAAGGGACTCGGCCAGCCGGCTGCTGGCTGCTGCGCACTCGGAAGATTTCTTGTAATCGCCGGCTATGGTGATGATGCCTTTGGTGCTCGGCATCTTCATCTTGAGGTAAGCATAGTGGGGAACAGCCATGAACCTGGCCAAGGCAGGTCGGCCAAGCAATTCATGGTAGGGGCTCTCCAGGTCCACCACATCAAACCAGATCGCCTCCCGGCGGAAATGCTCCTTGTCCCCAAAGAGTACATCAATCTTGATCTTGCCAATGGGGGCGCAGGACAGGCCGGGTACGATGCCATGGAACATAGTCCGAGTAGGCATGAGTTGCTTCGTCTTGACGTTCAGCTTCTCTAGGGTGTCACGGTACAGGATGTTGATGCTGCTCCCGCCGTCTATCAGCACGCGGGAGAAACGGGCGACGCGTCTGTCCGTTGCAAGAGTGGCATCCAGAACCAAGGCATAAGAGCCGGGAGATGGCATCACCTCTGGGTGGTTGGCCCGGCTCCAGCTGATAGGTTTTTCTGACCAGTGCATGTGCTCGGCAGGTTGGCAGCGACCATGCCGACCTCCTGGTGCTCTCGGCGTCTGCCGCTCCGGTCTTCGGGCTGGCTTGTAAAGACGACATAGGCGGCATGCTCGTCGGGGAACTCATCGTGCACGGCTTCGACTGCAGGCCGAGCGGTCGGCGGCTGCAGAGCCGGAGGCGGCGGACCGGCAGGCGGCGGCGGCGCGAGCCCTTCGCCTTTGGAGATTCGGGTGAGCTAGTGGCACTTCTGGGTTGTGTGGTTGGACGGCTTCGCGCCGTTGTGGAACTTGCATGGGGCGTTGGGAGTTTGCTCGTAGGAGAAGGCCGGCTGCCAAGCCGGCTTGCCGCCCCTCTGCTTCTTGGGTGCGGGCCGCCCTTCGGGCTGCTCGTCTTCGACTGTGGCCACCTGCCGACTGGTGGAGGGCGGCACGGGGCCTTTGCGCTTGTGGTCGTTCTGGTGTGGGCGTCGGCCGGAATCCCCAGCCGGCGTCTTGGGCGCCGGGTTGAGTACTTTCCCGGACGCGTCTACCCGGAGCTCGGTCTTCATTGAGGAGTCGGCGGTGGCGTACTTGTCTGCTATGTCCAGAAGCTCGTCGAGGGTAGTCGGATCGTCGCAGAGAAGCTTATGCTTGAGGAGGTTGCCTTCTCGGCACCCGGCAGTGAAGTATTATATGGCTTGCACCTCGTGCACCCCTTCGCAAGAGTTGCGGAGCTCGGCCCAACGCGTGAGGTAGTCGCAAGTGGACTCGGCGGGGCCTTGTACACACAAGGAGAGCTGTCTGGGCTTGGGAGCCCGCTTGTAGGTGCTGGTGAAGTTGCGGACGAAGGCTTCTGTGAAGTCTAGCCAGCTGTTGATGCTGTACGGCTTGAGGCTGTTGAGCCAGGTCCGCACCGTGCCTCGCAGCATGAGGGGCACGTACTTCACGGCAACGCGCCTGTTGCCGTTTGCTATGCTAACCGCCATGGAGTAGTCGATCAACCAATCTTCCGGCTTCACGGAGCCGTTGTACTTGGGCGTATCTCTTGGGAGCGAGAACCCTTTGGGGAAAGGCTCGTCGCGGATGCGGGGGCCGAAGCAAGGCGGGCCGACATCATCTTCTTCCTCCAGCACCAAGGATCGCGCTAGGCGGTCGATCCGATGGTGGGCGTCATTCTCGCCGACTCCTTCGCGGCGACCTAGTCGGCCGCTGAGAGTCGGATGCGCAACAGGCGGTGGGGTGGGATATCTCTCCCCACGGGGCCGAGGCGGAGGCGGGTTGCCCCGCCACTCCACGGCCCGGGAGTGGCCTTCTGTGTCTCGCTCGATGGAGATTCAGGTTCGGCTTCGGCTGGCAGCCGGCTCTTTCTCGCGCCGCGCATGGGTTTTACCCGCAGTCGGCGTCCGGGACCTCGCGTGGTGATCTCGGCACGGGGGAGGGCTTTCTGCGCGGGCATCGGCTTCGTGCCGCTGTGCGGCCGCATCGATTAGCTGCTGGATGCGTCTGGTCATGTGGGGGAGTTCTTCGGCCCCCAATCCGTCTAGCTCGTCTACGGCCGCCTGGCGGCACGCAGGTTCTCGAGTGGAGTGGCGTAGACTGGGCAGTCGACTCCTAGCGTGTCGGCGATGGCAGCGCCGCGCTGCCTGACAACGCCGGCCCGGCTGGGCCCGCCTGGGGGTGGCGTGCCAAAGGCGGCGCGGTCGGCTTCGCGCCGGTGGGCCTCAGTGAGGCGTCTCATGGAAGCCAGCTTCCGGCCCTCCGCGAGGAGGGCGAGGCGGCGAGCCTCTAGTGCTTCGGCATCGGCATCGGCCAGGAGGGGGATGGTCAAGTTGTGGACCGCCGCATGCGGGGCATCGTGGGCGCTCTCGTCGGAAGCGTGGCCGTGGCCGATGACCATCACCTTGGTGGTGACAGCGTCGCAGCCATCGGCCCGGGGATGCGGGTTGTTGTAGATCGTGACATCGGTGGGGAAAGTGTCGAGTGAGGCCGTGTCGGAGTCGACAGGCAACGGATCGGTGGAGCCGACCGACTCCAAGTCCACAGCAGGCTCACCGGAGACGTGGAGCTGGCCGAGGAGGTTGACGAGGTGGTCGGTGCCCACGTCGGAGGCGAGCTCGTCGGAGATGAGGGTCTTGTCAAGGAGACCGGCAAGGCCGCTCGCTACGCTGACGTTGGTGACGCCTTGCAGCGCGTCGTGGCAAGCGCCATCGGGCGTGCCGGGCTGGCTACGCTCGCTGGGGAGGAAGAGGGTTCCCGTCCAGAACAAGTTTCCGGACGACGGTGCACCTGGCCCCACGGTGGGCGGCAAATGTCGGGTGGTAGGTGCGACATATGCCAACGGGTGGCTTATCATTGTGGGAGCCAGTAAGATGTCGCCGGTGCCAGGAAGCGGGATGAAGCGAAGACATGCACGCCGGCGAATCTTACCCAGCTTCGGGGCTCTCCGTGGAGATAACACCCCTACTGCTGCTCTGCGGGGTCTCCGCATGATCGCTAGATGAACAAGTAGCTACACGATGCTCCTTGAGTTGTTTTGTGAGGAGAAGTAGAGCACGGCTAGCCCTCCTCCCATCTCTATGTGGTGTCTAGAACTAGCTTGGATCAACCCTTTGCATGGGTGTCCCGGGGGGTTTATATAGGCCTACCCCCTGGGGGTACAATGGTAATCCGGCTAGGCATGGGGTCCAACCGTCTGTGGCTACACTCGCCAGCTTCTGCGCCGGCTGCTGTGGCCCGCTGGCTGGTGGGTCCCGCCGGCTGCCGGCTCCATGGTCGACAGGCAGGCCCCACCATCCAGGGCCTTGTCGGTGGCTGGTTACTGTTGCTCAATCCTGGTGACGAGGGCTTCACCGAGGTGGGCGTGGCTACAGTGCCGCCGTCCGGCGGGTGATCGCTGTAGCCTCACCGCGTCTTGTCTCCTTAATGAGGCGTCTCCTTCGAGGGAGGTGACAGGCCGGCTGTGGAGAGCCAGCTCTGTCGTGGGCCGACTGGGGGAGGCCTGGCCGCCTTCGGGTGTCTCTCTGCCTGAAGGGGCCCACCGCCCGTGGGCCACACTGGCAGCCCGTCATGGATGACATCAGGGTCAACGTGGCAACAGTGCCGCGCCGGACGGGTCATGGTCACCCGTACGGTGCACTGTGCCAGGCGTGCTCCGGGATTCGGGGGTGGCAGGCTTTACTGTAGCCACGCCTCGTCACATCGCCGTTATGTGGATGCAGACTTCGAGGGTACGATCTTGACTGCTTTGTGGGAGCCGGCTTCTTGGAGTCGGCCTTCTCGCGGCTTTCTTCATGAGGGCTAAAGTCGGGTCGCCTTCCGATAGCCGGCCTGGGAGACAGCCGACAAGGGGAAGGCGGCCCCACGCCTTGGATTCTTGAGGGCCGGATCGGCTCGTAATTTTTTCAGAAGGGCCAGGGGAGCCGGCTAGGCTACCCATGGTCATTTACTCCGACACTCGAGTTCGGCAGCATCCTTTCGGCATTTGTCGCTGTCGGCTGCCATGGCGGACGCGGAGGCGGCACGCGGTGAGCGTCCGGTGCGGTCGGGCTCGTCGGGCGCGTAGGGTGCGCGTGGGACGTGCGGGGCGCACTGGTGCGGTCGGGCTCGTTGGGTGGGTCAGGTGCGCGCGGGACGTGCGGGACGCAGAGGGACGCCAGGTGTGTGTAGCCGGCGGAGAAGGAGCTTGGCGTATGTCGCCGGGGTCGTGACAGAGCACGGTGCGAGTACGCCAGGTCAGGTCCTTGGCGGTGCGGCCGGCGTCGATGTGTCGGGTCTGGTGCGCGGGCTGAGTAACGGCGGTGACGACAACAATGACAGGAGCTGCAACAACTCCAGCGACGGCAAATCAAGATTAGGGGGAGACTATTAGATATAATCTTGACATGCATAAGTTTGTTAGCTGCGCCATGCATGTAAATTGGTTAGTTACCAGTGTAGTGCGTGCATGCATCCGATGTATAAGCTAGTTAGGTGTGTAGCTACATGCTGAGTCGTGCATGCATGTAGGGGCTGTTGAGAGCAGCGAGTCCTACGCCTGAAATCGTTGTGAGGGGCATCTGTGCTGCGCGGATGGATCGTGTGCCAGATCGGGGGAGGTGGGGAGCGATGTGCAAGCATCGGCCAAGTATAAACCCCCCCAGCTGAGCTTGTTACGGTAGCATGTGTGTGCGCCTTCAGTTTGTAGCCATGTAGCCACTGTAAGGAAAAAACGGATTGCGGAGTTCGTGCGCCCGTGGCGGCGTTCGTGCGTCGGCCGGAAAATCTCTCGTGTCCACTGTTCTTCTTCTTCCACCTCCGTTCGAGTGAGAGGAGAGGTAGCTAGAGGGCTGCGGTTCCAACAACTTCGGCCTCGGCCAGTTTTTTCTTGGCGGAGGCCTCCGCCCTATCGGCCTCCGCCTTCTCCAGGCGAACGACCTCTTGTTCGTTGCGCCTCTCCTGTGCATTCCGCTCTGTCGCCTCCCAGAGGTCGCAGCGGGGTCAATCCGCCGAGTGGTGGCGGACGTCTCCGCTGACCCCATGACGGAGGCGGCGGTGACCCTCTCAAGAGTGAGGGGAGCCCTGAAGAAAGGGAAGCAAGCAAAAGACTTAGGAAAAGCCACAAAGAAAGAATAGAACATTGAGACAGAATACTCACGCGGAGACCAATGGCGGCTTATTCACTTCCTTACGGAAGCGAATGGCCTTCGCAGTCGCCTCGTCCCGCCGGGTCGCCGCAGCCGAACACTTGGGCTTCTTTGGCCGACTGCCGAACAAGGTCGGCACGACCCTGCGCTTCTTCCTGCCGCCTGGAGCACCCGGCGTGGCAGAAGAGCCCGTGCCAGGCTGGCTGGCTCCTGGCCGATGGCGGGGGGCGACTTCTCCCTCGGCGTCGTCCTCCAGAGCCGCCGCCCCCAGATCGGGGTCGTTGACGTCGCTCTCCGTCCGGTCGGCGAGGAAATCGCGGGCCGGCCCCGAGGTGCCGGCTGGCGGGTGGAGGAGGGGATTCTGAACAAAGCCGACTGGTTAAAACAAACTTGGCAAGAAAGAAGACAATCCAAAGAAATAAAGGAAAGGTAACTCACCACGGGCGGGGGGTTGGCGCGGGAGTACGACTCCTTGCCGAACCGCCAATCCTCCAGGAGCTTGCTGTCCGAGAGGTAGTTCACCATAAAGGCCACCTCCTCGTGAGGCATGTCCTTGGTG